>NW_017803035.1:24279-51051 GCF_001625305.1 Branchiostoma belcheri
TGTACTTGTGTGTAATCATTGAGGGTCTGCATGGGGGGGGGCTGGCAACGGTTAACGGTAAATTCAGTAGGCCGATAAATTCAGAACGGTCGGCAACGCTTAACGGTAAATTGACAGGCTTTTTTTCGAGCTGCACTGGATTTGGTATCTCGCTTTGTGAGAAAAGGTGATCACTGACAAAATAACGTATACCTTACATGTAATGAAGCACGCATTAAAGATACATGTATGTGTTCCTGTGTTTCCCACCTGCCCTGGTCCCCGAGTGAGTCCACAAATAAAGGGGAATCCGAGTCGACGTCGGCCAAGGCGGATTTTGAGAGGAGATCGGAAGCTTGCAATCAAAAGGGGGGTCCGGGGGGGATGTTCCCCCCCGCCGGCCCGGGAAATTTAGTATTTTTAGCTTTCAAAAACGCGATTTCCCGCACTTTTAGAAGCAAATCTGGGGGTCCGGGGGATGCTCCCCCGGGAAATTTAGGATTTTTAAGCCTTCAAAAACGCAATTTCCCGCATTTTTAGAAGCAAATCATGGTGTTGAGAGTGTTTGTCGCTCCTTCTGATGTTTTACTCAAGATTTTCCCAAAGGGACCGAGCGGAGAAGCGCGAGTCGAGCGCCAAAGGCGCGAGCAATGTAGGAGGGTCCGGGGGCAATCTCCCCTGGCAAATTTTGTATTTTTAAACATTCAATGACGCATTTTCCTGCACTTTGAAAGGCAAAATTAGGCGTAACGAAGAATTATTCATTAACGCTTAACGCTGAATTTAGGATGACAAATAACGTTTAACGTTGAATTAAAACGACCAATAACGCTTCACGATGAATACACTGATAACGTTTAACGTTGAATTAGAGCGGGTCGGCAACGGTTAACGGTAAATTAAAATAGCCCATAACGGTTAACGAAAAAGGGCATGCAGGCCCTCATCATTGTATCAAAAAAAGTTAGTTTCCAAAAGTACATGTAAATGATTCTTTGCGCTGTAGAAACGGCCTCTCCGCTGACAAACATATTTTGAGGTGGTATGATAAGTATGTGCAGTACCGTGATGCAAATTCGGAATAGTTAAAAGCATACTTTGTGTTTAAAAAAGGCTGTCCGTTAAATTTGCCCCACTCTCCCATAATTTCCCATCACAAGGTCTCCGTGTAATAATAAGCAACGTATGGCACGCCCACAGTCAGTCTACGTAACATGGTTATATATATATAGAGAGAAGGGTGCTGCGATTTAATCTCCAAGCAGATGTTATAAGTCCGGAAAATCGGCTAAAATCATGGACAGTACTCAGGTTGGTGGGCGGGGCAGTTCTAAATTCTCGTAGTCAGCCTCAAACCGTGCTCTATCTATTACAAAGATCTCAAGGAAACTCTATCGGACCAGCAAAAGCTTAAGGTATCAATTAAAGGCCCCGCGGGTGGTTAATGATTGATCTGAACGATAGTTTTCTCTAAATAAAGAGGCGAAGGGATCACGCTAATGCAAAGTTTGACCCTGATGCTTTTTTTTATATATATATTCCATGCTCGAGGTAAAACGTGCATAATGTATACACAATTCACATCATTGTCATCGATTTTTCCAATGTATCAAATGTCTGCTTATTACATTCATGGCCAATGGAGGCGGCGTCATCAAGGGGAGAGATATTATCGCCAATCCCTCACTGCTAGAGGTCCGGGTGCACTGTGGAAAACCAGCCGGGCCGCTGTTGTCACATGCTTACGGTCCACTGCCGTTAGACCACCCTTGTGTCAGAAAATCCTCACTTTACCCCCATGAAACTCTGAGCTGCCACTTGACGTGCATGATGCATTCTCATTGCTTTTTATTTATCGTACTTACATTGGCTCGGACTTATGCGATTCTGGCCCCCCATGACGCCGCTTTTGTAGCAAGATGTGTGCTTGACTTTGAGCGAGAATCCTCGGATTACACAAAATACTTCAATGCTGAAACGTTCAACTTGGAATGTGTCGACCCGTGCACAGAGATTCTTGTTTCAAGTGTAATTGTATGGGATCCTCTTCGCGTCGGTACTCTTCACTGCCCTAAGTGTACTACTGAAAAGTCAGAGCTTGCAAACAATCCCGGAAGACGTTTCAGCCAAGATGGAGGATCAAATATTGGTTACGCCTCGCGGTATCTACATGGAATGGACGAGAAGCTAATTCTTGTGACACAGGTATGCAACTATTTTTGTACCCTTGGTGGCAGACAAGTTTACGAACCGCTAACCGTTTTAAATTACCGCTGCGGTTGAACGTGACATAAACTCAAGAATATCTGCCCTGCAACTGTTTGTAGGGCCAGTCAACACCCCCCCCCGGGCTAGACTCCCCCGTAGCAGTATTTTAGACCTGTGGGCGAAGGGCTCTTGCGGCCCGTAAAAACGAGTTTTGCTTCCACTAAGTTCCAGGGTACCATTTTTGTTGTTAGATATTAGTTTCCTGTGGTCATTATCATTCTACGCCATCACTACAATTGATCAGACAAATGCCATATTATGGAACATTTTTCAACGAAGACTTATCTCCAAGCATATGTTTTGGTGAATGGAAAATACAGTATCAAATTGGCCAAACAGTATTCTTTGGGTAGTATATGGCGCGGACCAACTCCCCTGGCATGTTATCTTCCGATTTCTACCACTCCCAGGAGCAGCCGCCTGTCTGGTAAATTTGATACTGTGTTTTGCAGCCACATCTGCTTGGAGATGAAATGCCTGGCTCTTAGGTCTGGGGTGCGGGTGCGGGTACCGGAAATAGCAGTTTCGAGTGGATTCTGTACACGTTTCTAATCACGTTTCTAATCACCACTAGGCCAAAGCAAGTGATTTGTATGGATGCCATAAGCGCGTGCATTGATTTTCGCCTAATTTTGGAAAGGAAAACAAGAAATTTTGTTGACCTTTGACAGTTGTCAACATGGAGAAAAATTGGAAGAGTGGAATGTATTGCTATGCTGGAACGTGGAAAGATCTATTGGCAGAACCGTAGCCTGGTTACCAAACCTACTAGTATTACACAAAATACTTGCGGAGAGGATGTAGGACTCGGGAGCTATAATACCTATAGATGCATTTTCAATATTCTATGTTCTCAGTCGTAAAATTTACCGACAGGCACACGAATGTACTGAAAACATCAGTATTAGTTCGTTGGTTATTTGCTCAGAAATGACTCAAAAATACACCAGAGAGACTCTCAGTTTTAAGGCCACGTAAGCGCTTACGTGGCCTTAAAATACGCGCTTACGTAGCCTTCGGCTGTCTGCCACGTCAGGTGGTGCGCCCCCCCCCCCTCCCGATCACAAATTTCTGGATCCGCGGTATATGCGTAAAAGTTCAAATTTGTTGGCTTGAAATCGTGGGAAAAACGCCGTAGCCCTCCCCTCACTATAGCATTAATACATTATCACCAAAAGGATTTAAGCATTTCAGTATTCTGGCCTATAGTATCGTCGCTTTTCACCGTGTCTGCTCTGGGACATGAAGATAGCCCCTTCACGGAGCTAAGAAGCAACAGTGCTCATCTCTGACCTCCTGACCTCATCTGGCATATCGACTCCAATTTGAATTATAAGATTCCGTATTTATGCTATTGTTTTGTTTTGTGTGTGTGTGTGTGTCTGTCTGTCTGTGTTTCTGCATACATTCATAAATTCAGAACGCCCTCATGGATTGGACTATGCCTTTTATTTTCATTTTTTTTTAATTCCTGTTTTGATTGCTCTTGGTATATTACTGCTTACCATTGCAACTTTGCTCCTCTCTTATAGGTGTACCTATGCAAGGCCTCTCACCACAAAATATGGGGAACGGATCCAGCGGTTTTAAAACAGTGTGCCAACTTGAAGATCCCAGTGCCATTTGCGTTGACGTACCGGTCAGGAATTAGTAGCCAACTGATGTGTTTTCTTGTATCGAGCTTGCAGCATGGAGTTTCCATCAGGGCATTAAGAGCAATAATTACTGAACAGTACCTCTCACGCTACACCACGAGACAACAGCAGCTTCTGTCAAAACTGAACGGAGCGACCAGCAATGATAAAAACAAATTTCCGCCGTTTGATCCGAGAGCAGTCCCTGGTCGTGTTTTATTGGAGTCCATTTATCTTTCTGAGATCAGCGAACACAATGATTTGATGGAAAAGACAAGGCTTCAAGTAAGAGCTGAATATCTCACCTGTGATCATACGTTTAAGAGTGCGGCGAAAGTTGGGTATTTTGATCCTGTAACGAAAAAATTTGTTCAACAATATTCCATGCTGTTCGTTATATTAAATGAAAAAGGCCAGGTGATGGAATATAGATTCACACAAACCACTAAATTTGTTGCCATTCGCCCGCATTTTGAGGCAATTAAAAGCCGCATGTCAAATGCAATCAAGTTCGTAATGATCGACAATTGCTGTGCCTGGAAGTATATGTTACAGGACGTTTTAGGAGAAAATGTGCAGGTAAAACTAGACCTCTTTCATGCAGTGAAAAGATTTACGTGCACACTTAGAAAAACAAATCCCCTTCGTTCCCTGTTGATTAAAGAATTCAGAATGGTCTTCAGGAAGGGATCAGACAAAGGCAAGACAAGAAAACAGGCCACACCTGACAGTCACCAAATGCTCGAGAACTTGGAGCGGTTTTACGAACGATGGCATGAAACAAGACATAACGATAAAGCCGTGTTGAGCGACCAGAGCAAACGTGCACTGAAGAATGTAAAATTCCACATTGGTCAAGGCTGTTTGTCAGACATTCCACCCGGCATTGGAACAAACCGAAACGAACGCCTCCACGCCACACTGAACGCACATGGTATTCTACGTGCAAAAACCGTTGGTGTGCCATTAGCACTTGCAGCCATTCAAAACTGTTTCCATGCAGTGAACACGAAGAAGTGTGAGAAACACTCAGACTTTATACCACCTTTTGTTGCACAGAAAATGGAAGATAGCGATGGGATTGAGAACATGCAAAAAGGTACTATGACATGACAGAATCAATAAATGTGTCAGCGAATGTGTTCAAGATGAAAATGTATTACTTTTTGCCTTTTGCACTGTTTTGCTTTTTCTTTACGTAATGATTGATGTGACATAAAAGTTATGCAAGTTTAATATCGTTTTACTCCTTTGTAAATTCGATTTTAATTTTCGCTTTCGTTCTTCACAGAAAATGGCATCGATGGTACGGAGGTTCACGGAAGCTCGAAGAAATCACCACCATATCAAGGCGAGTTGTTTCACATGCATGCAGAGTATCAGAATGTTAATCATATGGATTCAAATTAGACGAAAATTAATGCGCGCGCTGATTTCATCCATGAAAATTACATACAGCCTGGTGTGTTGACTTCATACCTCCTATCGTGGCATTTGGGGCTGTAATAGGATGCCTAGATCTGTTTTTATTTTTATCTTTTTCGCCCTGTCGCTTCATATTTTTCCTGAAAAAAATCTGAGAACCAACAAATTTAATTGGTATGGCCTTAATGGACTTTGTGGAGGCTTTCGTTGTCACTGCAGGGGGCATTTACTTGCTTTGGCCATCTAAAGCTTCAAAGATATCTCAAAATGTTAATTAAAGCACTCCAATGTCCAAATTATGGCCTAGTTTTAGGGGCAAGTACACAGCAACGAAACCAGACTTCAATCTCCACAAGCATTTGTTTAATAGACAATTTATAGGGCTACTTATTACCCTAAATAGTATTAGACTGCTGTTTTCAAATTGTATATATTGCATATTAAATATGACCCAAGCATTGGTTTCTACCCGCCATTCTGTGTTGGACAAAATTCTACTGATTTCATTCAAGATATCCCAGGACGCTAGTTGGTTTTTTTTTCTCACGGCTCATCAAATAAGAAACAATTAACTTTTTTTAGAAATCTTTAATTAATTCTTAAATGTTCTGTTTATTACAGGCAATCTATACACTGCCGCATCTACGTCAACAGGTGAGGTTGGGCTAGCTACCCCAGTGCGTTTCAACGAAGCAGAACTACTTGCGAGGGGAGAAGAATCTTTGAGAAAGTTGGATTTGGTGGTAAATGAAAGTAATCACAGCTATTCTACTACTGATTATACTCCAAGTATAGGAACGACACATCTTATGTACGTTAACAACGCTATAGCGAAAGCAAGGGCTGTGGCGTTCTTACGTGAAAAAAGTAACTTTTCTCCTTTACTAGATGAAGCCAAAATGTTTTTCACAAAGATGAAGCATGAAGGACAGGATAGATGCGCAGATTTCGAAGACACGTTAAAATCGTGGTCATTTACTCGATTTAGCGTTCTTGCAAATGGAAATTGTTTGTTCAATTCCATCTTAGCGTCTTTGCAAAGTCAAATAAAGGGTCTGAGGGGGACGGCTCTTTATAGACTACTGGAAGATCTGGGTATAAATCCTGAAAATACCACTGATGCGGTTATTGTCGCCAGGCTTCGCATGTTACTGGTTCGGGAATTTATTGACAATGTTGATCAATACTATGAAGCCGTTAGCGCGTCTGGACAAGATTATTTTGAAATGGTCAATCAGTTTAGTGTTGATGGAACTTACGATTTGCCACTAGGAGATGCTGCAGTTCTAGGACTCTCAAACGTATTACAGACCTCAATAACAGTTTTTAGTGACATTACCGAAACGCCTATTGTTGTGACTCCAACCTCCGGAGCAGTTGAAACCTCACCTGTAATATTTCTTATTTACGATCAGCTTAATTCGCACTATGATGCTGCTATACCAGATGTTGATTCACACGAAGCCTTTGAGCAAACAAACATCAAGACAGGGGAAGGGAGAGACCCAAAAGTAGATGTTTCCGTTTCTGCTAAATCTTCGTCATTGTCATGTCGGTGTGGAAAAAATGACAAGCAAGTTAATGACCGTTGCAACACCATTAGGTGTGTATGTAAAAAGAGTGGACAGTCCTGTGGAGACAATTGTTATTGCAAAGGCTGTACAAATGCTAAGCCTGTAGCTTCTGTTAGAAAGCGTGGCCAGAAACGGAAGCATGTTCATAATAAAAGCTTTGAGAGTAGCCTGGCTTTTATTAACCGCTCACCGGAAAAACCAAAGACGGGACCCCTTCGTCAGTTTGAACGATGTTTGTTGTTGGAGTTAATGCAAAAAAGCGATGCGAATATAACAGCTAAAGATCTATTGAAGTTGTACAATAGCGTTGTTTTAGACCTAGGGAAAGTCGCTGAATCATTCCAGATTAAAGAACTAAGTCTGTTACAGGTGACGAATTTCCTAAGTAAAATCAAAGTTGAAAGGGAAGTCTTAGCATTCCCCTGAAGCTTACAGCTTCTGAGTGAGGTCTATCTACTCAAGACCTGCACACAACTTAATGGTAGTTTTCCATTACACTGTTTTGATATTCTGTACATCATTTTCCTAGATTTCCAAGCATTTCGTTACTAATGAATTTCTTACAACTATTAATAAACTTGAATGAAGTTTGATGTCAATGTTGGTTTTTTATTCATTTCTTGTTCCCGGGACCCTTCGCAGATGCAAACAGGGATTACTATCCAAGCAGATTCGGTGGGGCAAGGGGACTCTATGTTGGCTGCATGTCACAACACAAAGTCCCCTTGCCCCACCGAATCTGCTTGGAGAAATTAGGTAGGCATCCCTGCTGGGCACTCATCCGTCCAAGTAGATGTTTCGGTGGCTGCAAAGTACAGCATCAAATTGGCCAGACAGGATCTATCAGCCACTAATTTGATTCGATACTGTCTGGCTAATGGATACTGCCTGACCAATTTGATACTGTTTTTGCAGCCACCAAAAGATCTGCCTGTAGATTACTGGGGGGTCCGGGAAAATTTTTCCCCATTAAACGTTTTTTTTCTGCATTCTGTAGGGCAAATTTTGTTGGTAAAATAAGGCTAGTTTCATGGCTCGTTTATCGAAAAATTACACAAGTGTTTGATTTTCGGGAGGCGCCGCAAGCGCAGCTAACTTCTATCAAGTATTGTTTCGGAAATTGGCACAGAAAAGAATCATTCAGTTCAGCTACCTTTACCACAACAAAACTTTATGACGAATCTAAGTGTAGCGAGCCTAGGGAGAGAGATAGAGATCCTCACGCAATTTACTTCAGACTGACCCTGGTCGACTGACCAGGGCTACTTTATTGGTCTTACATACGCTGACACCACAGGGTTCTAGCTTTATACTAATTCTATTATTATTAGTCACCTCGGTATGAACCTTTGTTTAAACAACTAGTTAATAGTGCCTTGTTACTAGTGGGGCACCGTGTATACGTAGTGGGGCGGCTGACATTTAAATGAAAAAGACTGGCTGGACCCTGCTAACCACCACCCTGCAGGCGGGGCACGTTGCCATGGCTGCGGCGCAAATCTGGCAGAACATATGCCCACACTGGAACGCAACCTTGAGCCCACGCACCAAGCATATTTTGCACGTAAGTTTCTCCCTCAGGTCCTCGCCTGTGTTAAGGAAAAAGAAAACATGTAATCACTAATAATGTTTTGACCGGTGCCGCCATTGTTTGGCCGTTACAGACATTAATACTTTCTATCAAACTCTTTTAACGAGAAAAGATGTTAATTTGCCTTCTAGATTTTATTCTAAATCTGTCGTTAAAACAATTCAGATAAAGAATGGTTTACCCACCAAATTAAATCTCTAATCAAGAAAAGACAACGGGCTTTTCATTATGGCAATACCATATTTTAAAGAAAGCTAAAGTAAACTGATTGTGTATGAAGGCAAGGAAAAGGATTATTTTGATAAGGTCCACGTTTTAAAGAAGGAGGGTCCTACTCTCCAAGCAGAGGTGAGAGGGAGAGAACGTAGGATATTCTGACATGGCTAGCTAAGGGAGGCACATTTCCCTCTCAGTGAAATGTCGGAATATCCTACGTTCTCTCCCTCTCACCTCTGCTTGGAGAGTAGGAGGGTCCTATTTCTCATGCTGTTGCATAATACATAAAGAATCTGTGACACATGTCATCCACACAATATACTTCCTGTGGTCTAGAAAGTGAAAGGCAATCTCACCGGGGATCACGGGTGGGTTAGCAGCAGCCGCGGCCCTTAGCTTGATGTCGGAAGGCGCTACGGAAGAAGATTTACAAATTAGTTTCAGTACAACGTTAAAGCCCAGAGAATAATCGTCTACTTCAGCCATAGCCAGTAAAAGCCCAGTGTGTTTGGCAGTTGATTGACATTACATCTTAACAATATCAACAAGTGTCAATATACGTTAATACTCTTTTGCAGATTGAGAACAGTATAGTGTATGTAAACATTGTGTGTGATCACTTAACAACTGGTAACAACGTATCGTAAAAATCCCAGGTCTATGATATATAATCTAGCGCTCCCGGTGGTCAACTGCCCAGAAGTTTGCCCAGCCCCTCCCCCCTCCGGGAAAACAGTTGCAGACGTAGTGTAAACACAGCCTACATAAAATCAACAACACGGCAATCTAAATAGATCAAGAAAGGCATCTTTCATAACAATATCTTTCATTTACTACATATTACTCATTTGACAAGATATAGCAGTAGGCCGGCAAACCACAATCCCAACAGATACTGCCAGGAGGTATACTATACTACTAGTATCTCCTTCACGGAGTAACAAACGCCGACCTTCGCATTAACTTGGAATGGGCTCTATTGTACATTTCAGACCTGGTTACCTCATTATATATGGGCATGTCAGAATAAAAAAGATGACAAAAATAAACAAAAATAAACCAATATCATACCACATGGGCAGAAGGACTGGTGCTGGTCCAGG
Source organism: Branchiostoma belcheri (assembly GCF_001625305.1). Lineage (NCBI taxonomy): Eukaryota > Metazoa > Chordata > Leptocardii > Amphioxiformes > Branchiostomatidae > Branchiostoma > Branchiostoma belcheri. Next base: position 34,070 of record NW_017803035.1, read on the forward strand.
TCCCTTGGGGCCACCAGGTGGAGACGGTTGTATTTGCAAGTTGCCAGCGCTGGCCCTTTGTAGTCCTGGAAATGTAATTATTAAAAATATTATAATTAAAAATAATAAGTATTTTTACTACTATGTGTAGTCAATTAGAAGCAATGACATCTCACCTGGGCTAGCGGCATCCCTCTAAAGTTATCACACTAAGTGGGCCATGGGGAGGGGACAATATTTGGGAAACTTGGGTTCAAATGTGGTTGTTATGTGTCGTTAGGGTAGCCAACACCCACTAGGGAGGGCCTGCAAGGAGGGTCCCGACAACGCTCTACGCTGAATTCGGAAACCTCTCCATTACGCTTTACGATAAATTCCAGTGGCTACAACGCATTACGTAGAATTAAAACGCCGAATACGCTCTACGCAAAAATATTAGAGCGGTCCGTCTACGCTCTACGTAGAATTAAAACGGCTTGCGGGCCCCCACTTGGCTAAACTGTTAAGCCGGTTCGCAGTCAAACGATTCACGCTTCAATATTCCCACTAACCTTGCTGCATTTTTTGTAGTGGTCCTCGACCTTGCAGCATTTCACCACGTGCGCCGGATTGAATGGGCAGTGCACCAGCTGGCCCGGAGCCGAGAGGAACTTGACGATCTGTCTCGTGTCCTCTCTGTAGTCCCGCACGTTGGAGTTGTATGCCTGGGCTAAGACTGTTAAAAGAAATATATTATATAAAATATATACTTAAGTAAATAAATAAATATACCTGGTTATTTTGTATCGACCAGCCTGATAATCTCCAATCCGAATACTATCTACGCAAAAATATTAGAGCGGTCCGTCTACGCTCTACGTAGAATTAAAACGGCCGATTTACGCATCTACGGAAAAGGGCTTGCAGAAACATCATTTCCAATGTCCGAATTTTGTAGATCGGATCATTATGTAAGCAAGACATATAAAGAGAGTAACTTACTTTCAGAGTGTGATGCCATCGTGGAGTCTGGCAGACTGGCAAAAAGGTTACTACTGTAGCTTTGTCGACACAAGGGTAGATTCGAGATGCTAACCCGACGGATACACGCTAGTTTGTGGCTTCCTATCGGCTGAGGTGACCAAGCAGTGCTCTAAGGACAATTAACATGTGTGTTCACTTATGAAAATTGTGGGAAAAATAGTTAATTACACTCATTTTGTTCCGTCTCCAAGTGGGGTTCCGCCCCGCCTACCGCGTGCCACCTTCACAGGCCAGTTATATGGTCTTATATCTCATTTTTAATACATGTACAAGTATTTGTTCAGCCTGCAGTATCAAAAGGAGTCTGGTGGAGACTAATTCGGTTGGGCGTGGTGATCTTATGTTGGCTGCATGTACAATGTATCTGTTTCCGCCGGATGGATAGAGGTCCCAGCCAGCACAAAGTCCCCTTCGTGCCCCATCCGTGAATCTGCTTGGAGACTGAGTACCCTTTGCACTTTGCAGTAATTTCTCATCTCCAAGCAGACGTTTCGGTGGCTGCAAATTACAGTATCAATTGGTCTCTCTCTCTCTCTCTCTCTCTCTCTCTCCCTCTCCTTCTCTCTTTCTCTATCTCTCTCCCTCCCTCTCTCCCTCTCATTGTGCACATCAAGTTACGATCCGTTTCTTGATGTGCACAATGGCCATTCCGCTAACGCAAACATAAGTTGTTTTTTTATTATTCATTCACATAGAAAAAGGTACAAGACATGGTGGTCCCGCACTAAAGTGGAAAACACTTATGTTTACGGCACCACTAAATAAATACATATAAGAAGGGGGAAAAAAGGCAATTTAGTAAAAGAGTAAGTACAGAAAATTCAAAAGCTTGACTTTTTTTCCGTTTTACCGATGGATTTGTCGATCGCAATCTAAGGGGGTCCTAATGTTGCTCCCCGGGAAATTTAGGATTTTTAAGCCTTAAAAACGCAATTTCCCGCATTTTGAGAAGCAAATCATGGTGTTGAGAGTGTTTGTCGCTCCTTCTGATGTTTTCATATTTTTACACAAGATTTTTGTTAATTTTGTCTGTCAAGGTTGACGGATTCATTACAAAATTCTGTAACGTTCAGCAAACTTCCGGTAATTGACGGGAAAGCTGGTTCTGGCTAGAGCCGTCCGGAGGGGACCGAGTGCAGAAGCGCGATTCGAGCGCCAAAATACTCTCCAAGCAGAGGTTGTGGGGAATAATCGTTACCTTTTTATATATGGCCGTTTTTTTGTCCTGATCCCCACGTCGGTGGCCGCGGAGCTTCTCTGGCTAATGGATACTGTCTGGCCAATTTGATACTGTCTTTTTGCCACCGAGAGGGATCTGCTTGGAGATTACGCCAAAAGCGCGAGCAATGAAGGGGGTCCGTGGGCATTCTCCCCCGGGAAATTTGTTATTTTTGAACCTTCAATGACGCATTTTCCCGGATTTTGAAAGGCAAAATTAGGCGTAACGAAGAATTATTCATTAACGCTTAACGCTGAATTTAGGATGACTAATAACGTTTTACACTGAACTAAAACACCCAATGACGCTTCACGAGGAATATACTGATAACGCTTAACGTTGAATTAGAGCAGGCCGGCAACGATTAACGGTTAATTGAAATAGCCCCTAACGGTTAACAAAAAGCGCATGCAGGCCCTCTTGCAAAACGGCGCTGATCACTGATAATGATGAAAACCAGTCAACAAAGTTTTGATAGATGTTGAATAGTACCAATAAATCACCATCCTGTAACAGTGGGGGGTTCATTTCTTACAGCGACTCCCATGCCGACCCTGGGTAGCCTCTAGCAGGTTTGGGGAGGCGGCTGGAAAGAGTAGAAATCGGCCAAATAGAGAATAAGCATGCCAAGGGAGTTTGTCCGTTGAGAGAACAGTTCGCCTGGTAGAGGCTAGGCCCTGGGAGTTCTGCCGCTCCAGGGATGTCGAATTTGGAAGACTCGAGGACTAATCTTGAAAAGAAAAGGGGAGTAGTGTAACAGTGTTGGTTCATAGGCGATACCATTGCTGACCCGGCCAATGAGATTACTCTTCCCAGCCGCCTCACGAAGCCTGGTAGAGGGTTGTCTAGTGTCCAGATGATGGTGATTATTGCTGGTGTTTTTTTATTGCAAAACGGCGCCGATCACTCAGGCTGAAAACCAGTCACCCAAGTTTTTACAGATGTTGAGTAGTACCGATAAATCACCATCCAAATAATCACCACTCAGCTTTTTATTCTGCCGCGCAACGTACTAGGAAGTCATTCATACAAAGGGGCGTGGTCGTGAAGCCGATTTAGAAAAACGGTTCGCCATGGCTAGTATCAATACCATACGGTTTCCACAGTTTGTTTACTTTCAGAAAAAAAAAACGCCGTCAACGGGTGGGTTGTTGATTGGTCAGCATGTCATTGGTCCTCACAGTAGGGGTACTAAAAGGCTTACAAGTGCCACGCAGAGTACCAGAACAACCTGAGTATGATGGCAGGCACCGCGGGACCCTCCGGTTCCGACAGCGCGATTGAAGAAGAAAAGTCTAAACTAGTTTTATTTGGTGGAGAACTTGGAGTCCTTGTGGGCAGTCAAGCAAAAAAGTTCAGGCCGTGCTCGAACTTCAGTTTAGAAGTGGCCGGTCTGTTTCGTCAGGAAACTGGCGAGGGTTTTGTCTTCAAGGTCAAACATGGCCTCTCTGCACAAGGACAGAGTCCGACAGAATGGTAAGTGTTAATTCAAGTTGTTATAGAAATTACTAAATACTATAGTGAAATGCCGTTTTTACTATCTTCCTTTTTAGGCGTCCCGTGATGGATCGGTCTCTTTTTGGGGTGTGGGAGGGGGCGCTTATTTGGAATTTTTACGATTTTCAGACAAGATTTCTAGTCTATACTGCGGTTGACTAAAAAACGACTGATCACGGAACACTTACGAAGGAGGCTACTTTCTTTGTACCATTTTTCGCCACTATTTAATCGTGTACTCGGGAGCCATCCTCATCCTCGTTGGGCGTCGTGGAGAATAGTGACATTATCACTCAGCGCGAGGCCTAGAGGGCGGGGAGGGCGCGGGACGGGCTAACCGGTCAGGGCCCGCGAGGTTTACTAACTCCCCGCGACGCCGAGTGAGGATGGCCATGGCTCCCGGGGAACTAGTATTATTTTTCAATTACACTAAGGCCACAGCAAGTAATTTTTATGGATGACATCAGCGCGTGCATTGATTTTCGCTTGATTTGGGGAAAAAAAAACTTTGGGAAATTTTGTTGCCCTTTGACAGTGACATGCCGAAAATGGGCAAAATGGTATGCCTTGCCATGCTGGAATGTGTATGGCAGATAAACATGAAGAGGGGGACCGGACGAAAACGGTGGTTTACTTGTTGATGGTTGACTCACTACTAGAGATAATCGTTTCAAGTTCACGTCAGGGTGTTTTGTAAGTATATTAGTAACAAGTACGGTGCGATAACTTACGCACCGTGTAATTTACGATCTGTGTAAGTACACGCGCCCGAAAAATTAACGATCGTAAGCACGTCCCTAATAGTCTACACCAGACTCCGTTGCAACGAACAGTAGTAGAAATCGGCCTGAACATGGTCGTCCATAGAGGATCCGTTTGCGTAAGAAATGTCAGCATCCGTGACAGCAAAAAAAATCAGTTGAAAATATAACTCGATCCAGACTAGCCTGGGTGCCAGACGCTGGCGTTCATAAAGCGATAGATTTTTTTGTGTCCGCTACTGATCCGCGTCCCAACCCCAGGCTGCCCCAAACCCAATATCTTTCACGCCAGATAATTAGAGCCAGTGCGCAAATCAAGGTCGGCGGGGCGTGTGGCTTCCCTGGCCGAGGGCAATTATCGCTCACTCGCGGTAGGGGATGGCACCCAGGCTAGATGCAGACCAACTGGAAGACATTTTGGTTTTATTTTTTTTTCTTAATTTTATTCAACATTCTTCGAGTGTTTGCTACAATATTCACAGACTAGTCGGCGCCTCGTAGAGAATGACGTGGCCCAGGCTTGTGCTACTTCAACTTTTTCCCACGCATGTCTAACACTCAGATTCTGCTCCCCAGGTTAGTTCCAGTGAAGACATCGGACACCATGCACCTCGTCAACTTCATCACGGCGCTGAATCACCGATGCAGACAGAGCCTGTGGATGTTGCAAACGTACATGATGAAAACTGAACTCCCAGTTTACCTTCATCAAATCACAAACGCCTACATGATGGCAACAAGCCCAAATCCAACTGTGTTTAACGTGGCGGAGGTTTGTTATTAAGTTATTTGATACTCGTTCTTTATTCCCCTCGTACTTATATGTAATCTCCAAGCAGATCTTCGATGGCTGCAAAAACAGTACCAAATTTGCAAGGAAGAAACCATTTGCTTAGCCTCCTTCTCAGGCGTTCCCGGATCGGTCGTGGATATATCATATATCTCCTTGGATATATGTAGAGTTGCCGGCTAGAGCTTTTATTGCGTGCGATCTACGTTTGATCAGAAAATACCCCCCCCCCCAAAAAAATACAGTAACGACCGATCCGGGAACGCCTGAGAAGGAGGCTACCATGTGCTTGAAGTAATAGCCGGCCAGAGAAGCTCCAATTTGCGAATTCGGTATCTAATAGGTGCAAAGTGGTATATAATAGGTGGGAAGTGGTGAAGTACTCCTTTTATTGCTCTCCGACTCGTGCGTAACGGACCTGACACGAGCGGCGATGTGACAGGAAGTGTCACTCAGAGGTCGCAAAGTTTTTAGCCTGGGTGCCATCCCCTACCGCGAGTGAGCGATAATCCCTCGGTCACGGGGAAGCCACACCAATTTAATTTCTTGGTTAAATTCACGGATTTTTCTAGAAAAATTATGGAGTGGGAGGGCGAAAAAAATAATAGATAAAAACAGGCCTAGGCATCCTATTATGGCCCAAAATGGTAGCCATGAAGTCAACACTCCAGGCTGATTCAAAATGTAAACAATGAATTTTGAACTTTAAATCTGTGGCTAATTGCTCTAAAAGATGAAAATCTGAAGCACAAGATGATAACTGTGTGTTTGTGTGTTTGTGTGTGTGTGTGTGGGGGGGGATTCCTCACAGCGATACCATGTAGATTGTTCTACCATGAAGCATGAGTCCATTTGGACTATCCCAATGTTGTTTTTTCAAATTATCTAAAAATCTCAAAAATGATTTTTAGGTAACATTTATAGATAGAAACATAACCGCATATTCCCGTATCATATGAAGATGTGAACTTGGCCAAGTTCTAAGTAGTGGAAATGTCTACATGACGGTCTTCATCTATGTTGGTAGTTTAACATGTTTAGAGTTAAAAACTTAAGATCCAATACAAAGGGTTGAACCTCTCACCTAGAGCTTTCGACCGGTCACTCAGGTCGTCTCAGTAGAACCCAATGTGTGTTTGTGTGTGTGTGTGTGTGGGGGGGGGGGATTCCTCACAGCGATACCATGTAGATTGTTCTACCATGAAGCACGAGTCCATTTGGACTATCCCAATGTTGTTTTTTCAAATTATCTAAAAATCTCAAAAATGATTTTTAGGTAACATTTATAGATAGAAACATAACCGCATATTCCCGTATCATATGAAGATGTGAACTTGGCCAAGTTCTAAGTAGTGGAAATGTCTACATGACAGTCTTCATCTATGTTGGTAGTTGTCTTCGTTAGAAGGACTATGAAATTGGCTCGCCGCATCGTGGGCGACTGCGGATTTTGCAATATAACTCCGGCAGGCATGATTCGACGTCCATGGCAGGCAGTTTACCTTTGTTGAGGCCAAAGTCAAGTACAAGTTTTGGTTTCGTGGGGGGTCTGTGCGTCACGTTAGTGCACCTTTTGTCTTTGTGGCTTGTTAGCAAAATAACTCAAGTATTTGTAAAATGTTGCTTATAATTTTTGGTCATCAGATTACTATTTTCAGGACCAAGGTTAAGTTCTTTAGGCCACACCAATTTAATTTGTTGGTTAACGGATTCGCCTCTTCATTTTTTCTGATTTTCAAAAAAAATTCAGAATCAACTGCCAAATGCTCATATTTTGCCCTGAACAGTTGAAAACTCCTTTTCTTCCTAGTTGTTACAGTTATTCCATCTTTCAATGCAGTGGTATCATTAGAAGTTCAAAATTCATTGTTTAAATTATGAACCAGCCTGGTGTGTTGACCTCATACCTCCTATTGTGGCATTTGGGGCTATAATAGGATGCCTAGATCTGTTTTTATTTATATTTTTTTCGCCCTGTCGCTTCATACTTTTCCTGAAAAAAATCTGAGAACCAACAAATTTAATTGGTATGGCCTTAATGGACTTTGTGGAGGCTTTCGTTGTGACTACAGGGGGCATTTCCTTAATTTTCTTGTGAGTAGGATAACTTCTGTATATGTGGATGGAAGTTAATGAAATTTTGTAGGCATGTTACTGTGGTGGTCACTAGATTGAGTCCAAAGGTGAGAGTCTAGGGGGTCGATATGTCCCCGTAATAGACCTTTTGTGTTTGTTTCTTTGTTTGTTTGTAGTTCAAGTTCCAATGTGGCATTAGTCTAGATTTTTGTATGGTGTATGATAAGGTATAGTAATATAGATTTAGTGGTGTACTAGTTTGAACTCTTTTGTTTAATAGGAATGTGGAAAAGAAGTTATATTGTTCATATTTTTTGGTTGTTCTGGTTTTGTCTTGTATGTAGGTCAACGACCTTCTGGCCAATTAGAGTAGGACAGCTGTATTGGTTGCACTAGATCTGTCTTTTATGTAGGTCATCGACCTTATGCCCAGAACAGCTGTCAGCGCTAGCTGTCCATGCATGGAGGTAAAAAGAGTATTTTTGTAAAATACTATACTATTTGGTATTCAGTTTTCTGTCCCCTTTTTCTTCTATTGGTTGGTTATAGCATCTGGGTTATAGGCAGTAAGCCTCGTATGCATAGGATATTTGTGCTATATATAACTTATATAGCACACACAGCACTTATATTATAAGTGTTGTGTGTGCTATCGATGAGCTAGGTCACAGGTCTCAACAGTAATTTTCTTTAATGGTGGAGTTTCCTTGGATTTCTCGGTGTAGAGACCTCAACATGTGTTTTTCCCCCTTTCTTGCAATAGTTGTGCTTTCCAGTAGTATGCCTTGCGTACTAACAGTGAAACGTCAAGTGGTCGGCGTTACTTTGCGTCGCAATATGTCGGATAATGCATCATGGAAGGTTAAAAAAATCCAAATTTCTCGGGGGTGCATACTCCCGGACCCGTTTTATTGCTTGCCCTTCGGAGCCTGGCGCCCGATGCACCCTTGCAAAGTATAGGCACTTTCGTAGACACATTTGGAGATCCGGCCGGCCAGGGAACACTAGTGTAAACTTGTTGTCTTATTCAGAAAGAGTATGGAATTGTCTCGCCGCATTGTGGGTGACTGCGGATTTAGCGGAATAACCCCTCAAAGGTATAATTCGACGGTCATGATTTTTGGCAGGCAGATTACCTTTGTTGCCAATGTTGAGTGCAAATTCTGTGCAACAGTTACTATTGTTGAGACCAATTTTAAGTTTGTAAATGGGCTTCGTGGGGGGTCCCTACGTCACTGCATCGCACCTTTTGTGTTTAAAAAAAAAAATGACCAACCTCTGCTTGGAGACAGCTGACAGCTGTATGGGGAACCCCATAATGGGATGGGATAAAATAATGTACACATTATTTTATCCCATCCCATTATGGGGTTCCCCATGCAGCTGATTGAGGGATTGTTCATTATAACTTCAGCTGGAGGAGGAAAGGTTGGACATGCGTCAGGTTATCTCATACGGCCACACAAAGTAATTGTTATGGATGACGTCCACTGGAGACCTGTGCGTCTGTAAAATCTGGCAAACCCTTTCAGGGTGTCCGTAGCATAAAAAAGGGAGTACAGAGATTCTTTTACTCTAAACCACATTGGTTATTAAAACGTAAAGAATACACATGTTCATTTCTCTAGAACAATGTACCTCTGACTAAGACATGAGATCTCCGACCTCTAGTTTAACATGTTTAGAGTTAATAACTCAAGGTCCAATACAAAGGGTTGAACCTCTCACCTAGAGCTTTCGACCGGTCACTCTGGTTGTCTCAGTAGAACCCAATGAGGCTTGTCACGTGGCTTCTTTGCAGTGTGCGGACGTCAACACTTAAACAGCTGGGTCAAAGGTATCTCAGGTAGGCGATGTCGGCCCCCGTCGCGGTTAAGTGATGTATATAGCCTCCCACCCCTCTCATGAAATTCTTGTTCAGTGTCCAAAATCCAGGTAACTCAATGGGGATGTGTTGTGACACTTCTGAACTGACTGAAGGGGAGTTTGGTCGTGTATGTTCTTGGAACCTGGTGTTCAGACTTTTCTGTTTCTCTGTACATTTCCTTGCAGGCCTCTTTGTCGTTTTTGCCCTGGCAGGGGATGTGGCAGTCTACATGCATGTGTTGTAGAGTACTGAGTTTAGAGTTAAGTATCATTCCTTTGGCTAGGTAAGAACATCCACTCCAGTTCCTGGAGTTGTATTTTTTTATGAGTCTGGCATTGTGATAATTTATACCCCTACCAACACAGATGAACTTTCATGATGACATTGAGTGTTATTCTCCTTAGGCTGCATATGTTTGCTATTTAATTACCATTGGTATATTCATGGTGCACAGGAAAATGATCCCTTGTTATCACTGTCTTTTCCGCTACAGGTGTAACCTCTGTTCCTGGAAACAGAGGTTACAAAAGAGACTTTTTTGGTACAGACATTTAAAAACTCCCCCAGGGTAAATTTTTATATACCAGGTGAAGTAACTAAAATTGAGAGTATTTTAAAACAACGGTAATGGAGGCTACATTGAATTTCATTACTGTAAAACATTTTGTTTGTGTAGGCCACACTGATTCAATTTGTTGGTTATCGGATTCACCTCTTCATTTTTTTAATGATTTGCAAAAAAAAAATTCTGGTTCAGAATCAACAAAAAATGCTCCAGTCCAGGTATATTGCCGGGACCCCAGCAGTTGAGTAAAAATTTTGTCCTTTTCTTCCTAGTTGACAAAACAATGCATGGTTGGATAAAAATTCCAAATTAGTTGTTTAAATGTTATATATATAAACCCAGCCTTTTGGCATGAGGTATAACAAAAGTGACAAGACCAATATGAGAGGGTATAATTTCTTCCAAGTTAGTATAGTGGTACGTTTTCGTAAAACATCCTAGTTAGTTAGTAGTGGAAAAGTGAAGAAAGCAATTAGTGATTAATTGAGTAAGAGTGATTAAGTGATGTCTTTTTCAAACCAAAGCATTTTTCAAACGTTGGTGTCAAGCAAGGTTAAAATGTCATGAAACAGCTTCCATCTCACTGTGTAATAACACATTTAACATTTCTATTTTTTCAGTATGTTGGAAAGCAGCCATCTACACCAAACAATCCAGCAGTCTGGGTACTCGGTCCAGATGTCCAGCTTGGAAGTGATGGAGTATTGTTACCAAAGCAGGATCACTACATCTGGGATGTTAAGTCAGAACCCAAGTTCGTGGTAAGTTTTAAAGATGTCGAACTGCAGGACAGAACAGGCGTTGTTCTTCGCCAGCTGTTGCTGGCGATGAAATCCTACCTGCAGTCTGATGTCAACTGGCCAGCTGGTGCAGTCATAGTTGGAGCAGTGGCTATGAGCCTGCATTATGACGTCATCATGACATCCAAAGGGAAGTGTCCGGTGGTTATGGCAACAGGTCCACCAGCCGTTGGGAAGACAACAGCACTGAAGGCGGCGTTGGCAACTGTTGGAAGGACAGAACTGGAAGGTTTGCTTGAGAGAAATTTCCTGAGGGGTGCCAGAGTATTTTTAAGGAATACACTATGCAATCGTATTAGTATACAGTGCAAGTTTACGGAATACAGTGCAATTTTACTTAAGTGACGTTGAATCACGTGACTTGGGCCCTGCTTTTTCCAATGCATTTCAAGATGGCGGACGCCGCTGACTTACATATTTATTTTCTGTCTTTTTGAAGCGAATTCGAATGATCCCTGTGTAGTAACATGCCCTGTGTGTAGTATTGTATTGATTTGAGTGAAGGTCTATCTACGAGAACAGTCGCTCAGAAAACACAGAAATACGTGAGTATGCAACGTCAGCGGCGTCCCGGAAAACTGGGTCCAAGTCACGTGATTCAACGCCAAAAGTAACATTACACTGTATTCCGTACAATTGCACTGTATACTAATAAGATTGTACTGTATTCCGTAAAATTGCACTGTATACTAGTACACTTGCACTGTATACTTTGGCACCCCTGAATTTAGACATCATCCCTTTGTAGCCCATGAGTCCTTAGTTAATTGGATCACATCTGAATTATGGCAATCTTATGAATTCTTATAGATCCAGTGGCTGAGAAAAACATGGTATCGATATATACATTTTTTTTTCTTGATCTGAATGTGTTAATGTACCCCGCACCCCTCTTTTGGTGTAACATGAAAGGAAGGTTTGCTGCACTTCGCAGAATTGATTTGATCTCAGGTGTTGTAGTTTTTGTAATTGTATTGTGTCCCTGGATTTTTTCAATTGTTGTGATGTTGTATGGAAATGCACCAGTACGACACTGAGGAAAATAAGAGTATCATTTATTACAAGTTTTTGTGCCCTGGTCATGGAATGGTATAGGTTTATTATATTAGTACGAGTTAGGATGGTTATGCTTCGCACTGGTATAATACAGTTGCAACATGTCTCAAAAGGCGGCCATTCATGAGGTCTCATGTTATTTTGGTAGCGTGGTACCCAGTCTTGATTGTGGCATAGTAGTTGGGGTGTCCAGGCAAGTTGTGTCTTCGGGGCTCTACTATAGCCTCCCCACCCAGTTTGTTAGCCTGGTACCCAGTCTTACGTGATTGTGGCATAGTAGTTGGGGTGTCCAGGCAAGTTGTGTCTTCGGGGCTCTACTTATAATAGCTTCCGCGCCCAGTACAACAGGCCGCCCCAGTAGGAGTGTTGCGGTAATAGTAATAAGAGATGGTATGCTTGGGGATCTCTTGTGAAATACACACCGGGAAATGTAGCTGGAAAGAGCTCCTGCGGCCCTGAAGAAAACCTCTGTCCCTCCCACGTAAGACTAATATCAGGCTAAGAGTTTGCTGTTCTGCTTTTGATTGTGTACCAGCACTCAGGTCTGTGACACGTTTGGTGGTGCTGTGGTTCATATAAAAAAGTGTCTGCAATTCAGATTCTAAGCACATTACTGTTTGACCTTTTCCATAGATTTCAGAAGCCTCTGCGCTTACAGAAGCAGCCACCTCCAGCCTGCCATTTGGATGGGATGATCCCCTTGATGAGAAGGAACTAGGGCGGGTCATAATGAAGGTCTTCAACAAGGTAATTCATCTAAATGCTCAATTTAAACTCAAGCTTTAAACTTTTACCATTTGCAATTGCCATCAACTTGCTTGGATAACTTAACATTTAGTGTTTTAATTGCATGCTGGGATGTAAAGGACCACAATAGCTGCTTATTATCAAGGTCTTTATAGTCCCATTAATGTGAATGTTATGTGCATTATAATAGACAAATCCATTTAAGATTAGAGGAAAGGTTAAATTATTCAAGATAATTTTCAACACATCAGTTGAAAGATCGTGCTCTATATAATAGGGCATATATTTCTGTAAGATGGAATCATGACATGGCATAATTAAGACAATTATTTGTTGCAGGGTGGCAAGCGAACACATGGGACCAGGTGCAAGAAACCAAAGTCCATACCTGTCGTGACTGCAAACTTCCAATGCTGCGATACGAAAGCGTAAGCAGATAAGATTTTAAAAATTGATTCAGCAAACAACCTCCAAGCCAGCATATTTTTGATCTTACTGACTTAAATTTAAAACAGCTCAACATGTATTTTAATGCGAACCAGTTAAGGTAAATGTTTAATGCCAATTCCCAAATTAAGATAAGAAAATGAATAAATGTAAATCACATATTATAAACAATGTACTTTTTATACCTTTACTTTATAATATGACTAGGACGTCTGGTCCTTTTTTAGTGGGCACTTAGGTGAAAAAGGAAAGGGACAAGTCATACAACCAACTTGTGAATGTTAATTCGAAAACAGTTTTATCAGGTTGGTAGAACATATGAAGATATAGGGATTTTCTTTTAACAAAATCAAACCTTCACGCACCTTGCTTACGTTTCTGATAAGTCACCAAAATGAAAGCAAGGTGAGAGAAGTTTTGGTTGTGCAAAAAGATCCCTAAACAGTCCTATCATGTTTCTGTTTTCACAGTATGACCTCAAGGCTTACATCACTGCCATTCATTCCCTCAAACCACCCCCATGATGCACTCACGGAAACAACCCTGGCACTTGCCCTGGAGGAGGCAAGAGCGGAGGCACCCAAGGCCATCAGCAGCCTCATCGCCCTGGGTGAGGAGTTCCTCCGCAATGATGATGAGCTTAGCATCATTGAAAAAAGGCTTGAGACAATCTTCCCACCAGTGGCACTGAGGACAACGCAAGTCTATGCCCTCCCACTGTGGTTCACCCAAAAGGCAAGTTACATATTTTTTCTCATATGACTGTTAACGTCCTATTCCAAAAATCTTATTAGTGTGATGGTTTTAAAAGTTCTATGTCAGAGCCAGGTGGATGACAGATATATATTATATATTATGAAAGAAGAGACAAGACTTAGGCTCTGATTTAATATTTTGTAATTTACTTTGATCAATTTTTTGATCCTCAAATTTCCTTTTATTTGATGTGAAAGAACTGTGTATACATAATGCTCCCACTGAATCAAAACCATTTGTACATTGAAAACATTTTCAAAGTTGTTTCAGTGAGAAATGAATGAGAAATAATAGTTGTCAGTAAACTAAGCAGTCAGTATAGGTTCTTCATGATGTTGAAATTTGAAAATGTAGGAATCTGTGATTTCCCAGTCAGTTTGAAAAATGTAGGAATCTGTGATTTCCGTGTCCAGTGTTTGTCCATGGCGAACCTTGAAGAGGAGATGGATCATGTATGGGAATACTTTGCCACCACCGTCACACAGCTGGTGACTCAGATCCACTGTCTCGGAGCAACGGCCCCTGCAGCGGAACTTCAATCAAGCAAGGCAGAGGTCATTGACTCAATCGAGAGAGCTGTTCAAAAAATGAACCTCAAACAGGTACCAGCAGTGATAATCAATGCATATTATGTCTCTTCATTATTTGCCAGCCAAAAGGGTCCTTTTAATAGAACAGAGCACCCGTTTATACAATTACAATATGTGTCTGTGTGTTTGTTTGTTTGTTTGTTTGTGTGTGTGTGTGTGTGCGTGTGTGACTGTATGTTTTGGTGTGTTACCATCAATTTTCAACCAGCTTTAGATTACAAGAAAGGATATTTTGAAATGTTTCAATCTGATGATATAGTTATTATAAATGTTCTAGTCTACATGATCAGGTCACAACTGCATTTGATGCTCAATCAATAACTCATTAAGGTTATTTTAAGGTCATAGGAGCTGACATATTTCAACATATACACCCTGATTGGAATCACCTTAATCCTTAATCATACTTAGTCTCGCATGTATTTGTGTTCATGCAGATCAACATGTCCATCAAAATTGGGAGCATTAAAATCCAGAGACAGCCAACGAAGGTGGTGGCCATCAACCCAGATAAGCTCTTGGCATTGACCGGCGACCGGCGATTCCACAGAGATGAGCTGAAGAGGACCGTAAGCACCATGACCAGGCCCATGAACTTCCTCAGCGAGAAAAGACTCACAACCATTCTTCAAAAAAAGGGATGGCAAAGATTTGATTGGCATTGCAGAACAGAAGCATGCTGTCATCATTCCTGCGACCGATGCACCAAGCCTTGTGCAAGGTAAAAGTTAAGACAGTTGGAAGAAATTTCTGGTTAAATATAGGGAAATTTAAAATTCAAAATGTTTCTTGAGCCACAGCAATGTTACAATGTATATCTTGGTTCTTCTTTGTTGGTAGCGGCCGCATGTAACCAGCCACAAACATGCAAATGAGTACGATGAATATGCATGACACATGTCATTATCAATGGTCGTAGCAAAGGTACAGACATCACATGTGGTAAAGCAAACTGCATAACCTCTTATGAACCAATCATGAACACTCCTCATCCACTCCTAGTCCTAATCCTATTCAACCTCACTCATTCTTACTCAATCCTAGCGTTTTTCTATTCATCCTTACTAATCTTTATTCATCCTAACATAATCCCTATTCCTAGCATTTTCCCACTCATCCTAATCCTCATTTCTGTTCATCCTATCCTTTCCCATTCATCTTTACATATCCCCGTTCATTCTACCCTTTTCCTATTAATCCTTACTCATACTTGTTCATCCTATCCTTTTCCTATTCATCCCTGTTCATCCCAGCATTTACTATTTATCCTTTATTTTGGCATTGACTGTTTTCCCATAGTACTATCATTACATTTTGACAGCACTGAAAGAGCGCATGGAACTATTGCGAGAGGACATTGAGGGAGGGAACGCAGACGCGTCTACCCAGAAGAACGGCGACACGTCTACGCAGGGGAACGCCGGCGCCTCTACCCAGAAGAACGCCGACACATCTACCCAGGGTAACGCCGGCGCCTCTACCCAGGGGAACGACGACACAGTCTACCCAGAAGAACGCCAACGCTTCTACCCAGGGGAACGCAGACACGTCTACCCAGAAGAACGCCGGCACGTCTACCCAGGGGATCGCAGACGCGTCTACCCAGGGGAACGCAGACGCGTCTACCCAGGAGAACGCCAACGCCTCTACCAAGAAGAACGCCAACGCGTCTACCCAGAAGAACGCCGACACGTCTACCCAGAAGAACGGCGACACGTCTACCCAGAAGAACGGCAACACGTCTATCCAGGGAACGCAGATGCGTCTACCCAGAAGAACGGCGACACGTCTACCCAGAAGAACCGCCGACACATCTACCCAGAAGAACGGCGACACGTTTATCCGAGGGAACGCAGACACGTCTACCCAGAAGAACGGCGACACGTCTACCCAGAAGAACGCCGACACATCTACCCAGGGGAATGCAGACGCGTCTACCCAGGGGAACGCAGACACGTCTACCCAGAAGAACGCCGACACGTCTACCCAGAAGAACGGCGACACGTCTACCCAGAAGAACGGCGACACATCTACCCAGGGGAACGCAGACGCGTCTACCCAGAAGAACGGCGACACGTCTACCCAGGGGAACGCAGACGCGTCTACCCAGGGGAACGCAGACACGTCTACCCAGAAGAACGCCGACACATCTACCCAGGGGAACGCAGACGCGTCTACCCAGGGGAACGCAGACGCGTCTACCCGCAAGTCTACAAGGAAGAGAAAGGTTCCGGTAAAGATGGCTTTGTGGAAGAAAATGAAAAAGAACTGATCAGATCATAAAGAAAACTGTTGTCTGTTGCCAAGACAATATCTATACTGTACTATACTATACTAAGTTAAAATTAGAGTTAGAAAAGAAACATATGTTATTCTAAAACTAACCAAAGAGTTTGCATGAGAACACATATTTCTTTAACAAGAAAGTAGAGCAGCAGACATCACCGCACATGTGAAGGAAGAAAGCCAACCCTCCTCCACAATACTAGCAGATGTCACCACACATGTAGAAGGAAGAAAGTCAACCTTCCTCCACAACTCAAGCAAACGTTGCCACACATGTGAAGGAAGAAAGTCAACCTTCCTCCAGAACACAAGCAAACATTGCCACACATGTGACGAAAGAAAGCCAGCCTCCCTGTGCCACATCAACAGTCTCGGTCACACTGATACAGGGAGAATACCAACCCCCTCAACCTCCAGCAGAGGCAGCCACAACACAGGTGAAGAGAGAGTACCAGCCTTCTTCACCTCCAGCAGAGGCAGCCACAACACAGCACCAACCACCTTCAGCAGAAGTTGACACAAC
>NW_017803035.1:57690-84560 GCF_001625305.1 Branchiostoma belcheri
AGGATGGGTAAGGATTGGGGAGGATTGGTTAGGATGTGTAAGGATGGGAGAGGATGTGTAAGAATGTGTAAGGATGGGTGAGGATGTGTAAGGATGGGAGAGGATGTGTAAGAATGTGTAAGGATTGGAGAGGGTGGGTAAGAATGTGTAAGGATGGGAGAGGATGGGCAAGAATGTCTAAGGATGGGAGAGGATGTGTAAGGATGGGAGAGGATGTGTAAGAATGTGTAAGGATGGAAGAGGATGGGTAAGAATGTGTAAGGATGGGAGAGGATGGGTAAGAATGTGTAAGGATGGGAGAGAATGTGTAAGGATGGAAGAGGATGGGTAAGAATGTGTGAGGATGGAAGAGGATGGGTAAGGATGGGTAAGAATGTGTAAGGATGGGTAAGGTTGGGTAAGAATGTGTAAGGATGGGAGAGGATGGGTTAGAATGTGTAAGGATGGGAGAGGATGGGCAAGAATGTTTAAGGATGGGAGAGGATGTGTAAGGATGGGAGAGGATGTGTAAGAATGTGTAAGGATTGGAGAGGGTGGGTAAGGATGTGTAAGGATGGGAGAGGATGGGCAAGAATGTTTAAGGATGGGAGAGGATGTGTAAGAATGTGTAAGTATGGGAGAGGATGTGTAAGGATGGGAGAGGATGGGTAAGGATTGGGGAGGATTGGTTAGGATGTGTAAGGATGGGAGAGGATGTGTAAGAATGTGTAAGGATTGGAGAGGGCGGGTAAGAATGTGTAAGGATGGGAGGAGGAGTGGGCAAGAATGTTTTAAGGATGGGAGAGAATGTGTAAGGATGGGAGAGGATGTGTAAGAATGTGTAAGGATGGGTAAGAATGTGTAAGGATGGAAGAGGATGGGAGAGGATGGGTAAGAATGTGTAAGGATGGGTAAGGATGGGTAAGAATGTGTAAGGATGGGAGAGGATGGGTAAGAATGTGTAAGGATGGGAGAGGATGGGTAAGAATGTGTAAGGATGGGTAAGAATGTGTAAGGATGGGAGAGGATGGGTGAGAATGTGTAAGGATGGGAGAGGATGGGCAAGAATGTTTAAGGATGGGAGAGGATGTGTAAGGATGGGAGAGGATGTGTAAGAATGTGTAAGGATGGGTAAGAATGTGTAAGGATGGGAGAGGATGGGAGAGAATGTGTAAGAATGGGAGAGGATGGGTAAGGATGGGAGAGGATGGGTAAGAATGTGTAAGGATGGGAGAGGATGTGTAAGGATGGGAGAGGATGGGAGAGGATGGCTAAGTATGTGTAAGGATTGGGGAGGATTGGTTAGGATGTGTGAGGATGTGTAAGGATAGAGGAGGATGGGAGAGGATGTGTAAGGATAGCAGAGGGTGTGTCAGGATGTGTAAGGATAGGGAAGGATTAGTGGGAATATGTGAGGATGTGCAAGAATAGTTAGGGGTGCATACGTGTGGGACCGCTGTGTAATGTCTTACATGTGAACGCCATCATTTGCATACTCGGGACAACTTAAATGAAGCCGTTACCAAATTTCTTGGGTAATCAGGTGACGAGACTTGACCTCTGGCCGGGCTTAGTACTTCCGTGTCACGGCATCGCGCCTTCCTGTCTCGCTAGGAAGCGGCATCTTGAGCAGTTTTCCGTCTTTGGAGTGATTCAACAGGCGACTCTGCCCGGACATCACTTCCAGGTAGGAAACGTCGGCATGCAGTTGGAATTCAGAGGTTTGTAGAGTTGGAAAACAACAGTTCTTCATGATATTTGTGTGGCGGCGTGAGTTTGGACCAGTGTGCGTGTGATCTGGGCCGTGTGTTAGTCAATGAGCTTCAGATACTAGTGGAGCTTCCCAAAGAAAAGTCATAGTGTGGATATGGAATTTTCTGAGAAATATCTTGGTACTACTACTACTACTACTACGTTTGAATGTTTGGCTCTCAAATCACTGTTTATAGAAGTAAGGAGCTGCCGCCTGGAAGTTGAAAACGTAAACAGACTGAGGGTCAGTAGGGGGTTACGAGATCAGGTTGTGTGACGCAAAAATTAGCAAAAATACCTCGCAATTAAGTGTGCATATAATTTTACGGACCGAATTAATTGATCAAGGGATTCTGGTGTTGGTGATGAGAAAAGTGTTAGATATCTAAGACTAAGCTAATCCTAAGTATACTGTAAACCCCTACGCGAGCCCCGACAAAAAAATTCTCACATCTGGATTTCATCCCGCCCTGACGCCAGACGGGAGAGTGTGAAAACAACGGGACGGTTCATTAATGATAGATAGGTGTGACGAACTTTGAACATCTTAGCCAAACACAGAAAATATTAAAGACTTGAAACATTTCTTTTAAATTGGCGCTTCAGTATCATTGGGCAGTTGAATATCTATACACGACGGAGACATGGATGCAAATAAGGATGACAGAACACGTCAAAAATAAGCCAAAGCCAACAGCATGAAGGCCAAGGGACAGTTCACTAACTATTGCAGTGTTACTCTCTAAGACCCTGCGTAGCATCAGTAACAAAATACAGCAAAGACAGATCACTGTTTGCCTGTCTTTTATGGTATCTCAGTGGTTTCAGTTGTGCTAGGTGATTTAGTAAACGATATGAACGATATGATTTTGCAGACGATATGAACATTTAACTATATAACTATTTAACTATACTTAGTATTACTATTCACAAGACTTTGGTTTTTTTTTTTTTTTTGGTTATTTTTGACGTGTTTTTAGGCTTTTATCAGGGTTTCTTTTTTGCACTGGATTTTTTTTTTTTTTTGGTTGGGCGAAAAGCCCTAAAATTTACTTACTTGTACTTGAGTAGGTCCCCTCATCTCTGTGAGTGGCCTGCGTCAAAAAAATTGAAAAGATCCAAAATCAAACCTCTGCTTGGAGAGTAAGGCTTTAACATATTTCAGCATGTTTTATATTTCGCTTGTTTCACTTTTTACAGAGGTTGATCCAGCTCTCGTTGGTATGGCAACAACAGGCAGCAGAGAAGGTTTGGATGACGCCATAATCGGATCCGCAGGGGGTTCTGTCAACACCGTTTCCCCCTGGCAAGGAGGATCAGCAGGGGGTTCTTTCAACACCGTTTCCCCCTGGCAAGGAGAAAGCTGTGAGGAGTCTGGAGAGGAAACCGGGAGGCAGGACAAAGGTGTGAAAGTGTTCAGGTGTGAGGAGTGTGCCAAGCAGTTCCGTTGTCTTAGTGATCTAAAGAGGCACATGCGTACTCACACTGGTGAGAAACCCTACATGTGTGAGGAGTGCAGCAGGCAGTTTAGTGAGCTTGGTAGTCTGAAAAAGCACATACGGACTCACACAGGAGAAAAACCCTACAGGTGTGAGGAGTGTGGCAAGCAGTTCAGTCAGTTCGGTACTATGAAGACACACATGCGGACTCACACAGGAGAGAAACCCTACATGTGTGAGCAGTGCAACAAGCAGTTTATTAACCTGGTAAATCTGACTACTCACATTCGTACTCACACAGGAGAGAAACCCTACATGTGTGGGAAGTGCAGCAGGCAGTTTTGTCAGCTGGCTCATCTGAAGAGACACGTGCAGACCCACACTGGTGAGAAACCCTACAGATGCGAAAAGTGCGGCAGGCAGTTCAGTCAGCTTGGTAATCTGAAGACTCACATGCGGACTCACACTGGGGAGAAACCCTACAGATGTGAGGATTGCGGCAGGCAGTTCAGTCGGCTAGGTAGTCTGAAGACTCACATGTGGATCCACACAGGAGAAACACCCTACAGGTGTGAGGAGTGCAGCATTCAGTTTAGTCAGCTGGGTGACCTGAAGAGACACATTCGGACTCACACTGGGGAGAAACCCTACAAATGTGAGGAGTGCAGCAGGCAGTTCAGTCGGCTGGGAAATCTGACTACTCACATACGTACTCACACAGGGGAGAAACCCTACAGATGTGAGGAGTGTGGCAGACAGTTTAGTCAGCTGGGTAGTCTGAAGACTCACATGTGGATCCACACAGGAGAAAAACCCTACAGGTGTGAGGAGTGTGGCCGGCAGTTTAGAGACCCAAGTAATCTGAAGAGGCACGTTCAAGCCCACAAAGGAGAAACCCTACAGGAGTAAAGACTGTGGCAGACTGTTTATTGTTTAGGGTCACAAGTTATGTTACAAGACAATTTGATGCACAATTTGAGAACCTTTTTTGTGTATGATGTGCCAAAGATACTGCATGGAGGTGAGCAAGCCTACAGGTCCTATGTGATGAAAGCAGTATAGGACGTTTACTATAAGACTACCCCTAGTAAATGTATCAGTTATCCCAATTTGTTTGATTTGGTTTGATTTATCTCTTCAATTCCTTTTGCTTTTAGTTTGGTAGATCCTAACTATTAATTGCATACACATGTATCAGTTCAGTTCATCCTTCAGGTGACACTATATATGTATAGTATATTGTTCATTTCTTTAATTCAAGTTGCCTTTATTTTGGCGTATATACTCCCTTTGTTTTGGAAGTACCCCTTCTGTTATAGGTGATAAATTTTTCTCAGTTTCCTTAGTGATGGTAAAATAAAATACGAAAAATATCAACTATAGAATTAATGTTCCAGGGAACTTTTTGTTTTGTTTTTTTTTAGTCTTTTTTTAACATATTACGTTGACTCTTTATCTTTTCATATCATTGTTAGTTAACATAGATATGTTTAATTTGTTAACATTGAAAGCTGTTTAATATAACAAAATATGTAGTACAACACCTACGGTTTTATTAGGTACTTTTCTTACATTGTTCTTCTGTTAGGTGTGCCGTTTTTAATTGTTTTGTTGTGATTCTTATCACATTAACTTTAATAGTATCGATTAGACGATGTACATAATCAGTAATTAACATCGGGAAGTGATTGTACACCTGAGTTAGCGTTAGGTTTGTATGAAAGTACTAGTTTCGTTTTCCAGTTGAAGTTTCCTTGACAAATCGTGTGCCCATATTTTCTGTTTAGTGAATTATATCTTTTGACTACTTTCAACCCAGTGTTGTTGTTTTTTTATTTTTAATTTAGAGGATGTTCGTTGTAGATTGATGGTATCAGGCTCTTGTTATGACAATTACATCAAAATAAATCTTATTCCAGTTATCGGTGCATGCTATGTGAATTTTGCATTTTACTGAAATAGTTTTATACTATGTTTAAATTTTTCCCGTTATTGTTTATTGTGCTCTCATACTTTCTCAAAGTCAGAGCGAAGCAGGTGCCCAAAACGGTAAGTGCACTGGGCCTTCGTTCAGTCTAGATATACTTTTTTTCTAATCAATTCAAAAATGAGCCTGGTGTTGGCATCATACATCAATGATTTTCGGCTCAATCACTAAATACCTTGAAAACTAAAAAAAAACTAAATGTAGATTTAAAAAATATTTTCTTTGGAAATGTTCATAGGATATTCTAAAAGTAACGGTTTCTGTTACAGTTAAATTTGTAGTATGAGCAAGCCAAATAATGGCCTTTGTTCTAAGGCCTGTACGCAATTTGTTGGGTAATCAGGTAATGTAGAGGTAATGTAGAATTCTCATGTTATGAACTAAATGAAAAATCAATGTAGATTATCTGGTCAAATTTTCATAACATAAAACACAGGTCGGTGACGACTAAATTAGGGCATTTTGCATGTTACAAATAATTACCCGTTACCAGCCTTTGCTCCAAGGACCATGTACATTTGTTGGGTAATCAGGTAACGAGACTTGACCTCTGGCTAGGAAGTACTTCGGGTCATGGCATCGCCCCTTCCTGTCCCACAAGGACGCGGCATCTTGAGCAGTTTTCCGTCTTTGGAGGAGTTTTGCAGTGATTCAACAGGCGACTCGGCCCGGACTGTGTATCAACTAACTTCCAGGTAGGAAATGTCGGCATGTAGTTGGTATTCAGGGGTTTGTAGAGTTGGAAAACAACAGTTCTTCATGATATTTGTGTGGCGGCGTGAGTTTGGACCAGTGTGCGTACCCGTGTGATCTGGGCCGTGCTGTTTATAATAAAATAGTCATGGAGCTTGCAATATTTTAAGCTCCTTTTTTTAGGTGCAACTGCGCGCAAACTCGTAATGCAGATGTGGAATTGTCAGAAATTTCTGGATTGTCCGTTTGAATGTTTTCCTCTCAAATAAATGTTTATACAAGTAAGGAGCTGCCGCCAAGAAGTTGATAACGCAAACAGTGTGAGGATCGGTAGGGGGTTATGAGATTATGTTTTTGTCGCATCAAAAATCAGCAAAGATATCCTCGCAATCTAGTGTGCAATTTTACGTACCGAATAAGCAAATTCACTGTTATGAAGGGATTCTTGTGTTGGTGATTAGGAAAGCGTTAATCTAAGATTAAGTTATGAGTATGCGGTAAACCCCTACGCGAGCCCCGCCCGATTCTCACATATGGATTCCATCTCGCCCTGACCCTGCCGCCCTGACGCCGGAATGTGAAAGGAAAACATCGGGACGGTTCATTAATGATGGAGGGGAGGGTGAACAACTTTAAATCTCTCAGCAAAACACAGAAAAACATTTCTGTATTAAATTGGCACACTGTATTATTGGCAGTTGAGTAACCATGCGCAACTGAAGTATGGATGGCAAAAATATACAAAACGAACGCCTACAGACACGTCAAAAATAACACGAATTTGAAGCCCAGACCATTGCATGACAAGCATGAAGGCCAAGGGACAGTTCACTAACTGTTACAACGTTATTCTCGGCTTTCACGTGACGTCACGGGGCTTGCGTAATTGTGACGCGCCGGATTGAGTACTTAGAATGCTCCATACAAAAAGTCGTAGTACGGTCACGATACGTCAAATGAGGCTGGTTTATGTGTTCCCGTGATGTCAACGAGTCAGACCACCGTGTGTGGGTCAGTTGGAAATTCAAAAATCACTGGAAGACGAGATATGTCCCGTCAAAGTTGACCTGCTAAGTACTCATTTTGGCGTGTTTTTTTGTGTTTTGCGGTCTGCATGGGGGTTTTCAGACTACCGCTGTCCAGTCTACTTCCGGGTCAAACCACTCCCCTAACAGCTGCTAATACGCGTATGTGTGCTTATACTTGGACGGCGATTGCGTTCGATACGGATGTTCTGGCCAGTGTTATAACTAACAGTACGGCCCGGAGTCTCTTTTGTTATCACACATGCTTCCAAATGTTTCATAGAATAACTCGAACGGCCCCCGTTACACAAAAAGTGTAACGGTCGGGTTGGTACGTTGGGCAATACGGCATACACAGCGTAGTATTACTATATATTTTATTTTTTATTGCAAGATAACATGTAAGCCTTACCTCTAATAGTTGTTCTATCAGGATCACTCAGTTTAACCATACTAATTGGTTTCTTCAAACTTCACGTTACACCCTATTCACCCTATCCATTCTGACCGGGACATATCATTCTTGTTTCTAATGAAACATACCGTAAGTTGTCTTACAGACAATCTGTTTTGCTGTGCGCACGTATGTAAGTTGTAATATAGTTCATTTTCGTTCACGACAATTTCAGTTATGGGGTATTTGTAACTTTGGACCACATATATCTTTTTAAAGATATATGTAAAAATGGAACAATGCTAGAATGTCTACATACATGT
Organism: Branchiostoma belcheri; assembly: GCF_001625305.1. Classification (NCBI taxonomy): domain Eukaryota; kingdom Metazoa; phylum Chordata; class Leptocardii; order Amphioxiformes; family Branchiostomatidae; genus Branchiostoma; species Branchiostoma belcheri. Next base: position 65,283 of record NW_017803035.1, read on the forward strand.
AAAAATTGCTTGACAAATAAAGACGGTAGATTTTTCACCTGTGTCACTTGAATGATATAGCCCAGTGAACAAGAGAATTCTCACCTGTGTCATAGAAATGACATAGCCTTAACATGGCAGATATATGTCACCTGAGCCATTGGAATGATATAGCCCTGAACAGCAGAATTTCCACTTGTGTCATAGGAATGACATAGCCGGCAGATATTTTACCTGTGTCATAGGAGTGACATAGCCCTAAGACGGCAGATATTTACCTGTGTCATAGGAATGACATAGCCCTAAGACGGCAGATATTTTACCTATGTCATAGGAATGACATAGCCCTAAGATGGTAGATATTTTACCTGTGTCATAGGAATGACATAGCCCTAAGACGGCAGATATTTTACCTGTGTCATAGGAATGACATAGCCCTAAGACGGCAGATATTTTACCTGTGTCATAGGAATGACATAGCCCTAAGACGGCAGATATGTCATTCCAATAACAATCATGGAAATTCTGTTGTTCAAGGCTATATCATTCCAATGACACAGGTGAAATACGAATGATATAGCGCCTTAGACAACAGAATTTAAACCTTCTCTTGTAAGTTTATCTTTGTTGGTAAAAGTCATTATGAAACAAGTTTGAACTGCTATTGCGGTGTCACGGGGTTTGCGGTATATCTTAACTTTCTGGGACCGTCCTCTTTAGATAGAGCAAGTCCGTATCCTGGATGCGCTCTAAGTGCGACGTCTTCTTGGTAGAGTAAGTCCGTATTGAGGATGAGCTCTGAGGTGCGATCTCTTTGGGATAGAGTAGGTCCGTATCCAGGATGCACTCTAAGTGCCGACCTGTCCTTCAAATTCTGTGCAGCCGACTATAACGTTACAGAACTTCGCGGGCGCCAATATTCGGGGGCACGTTCAACTTCGGCTGCACATCCTCCAGCGCACACCGGGGGACGAAAAAAACAACATTGTGCATATTCAGCTGTATGACACACTTCAAAGTATACACTGTTTGACTGTATGCTAACCTGTAAATGATAGAAACATTTTCCGTCTGAAAACTGTGTCAAACTGTCAATGGTATGACACACTGTCAATGTAAATACTGTTTAAAGTGTATATTCACCCACTTATGACGGAAACATTTTCCGTCTGAAATCTTTGTCAATGGTATGGCACATTGGCAAAATATATAGTGTTTAGACTGTATATTCACCCACTGATGACGGAAAACGTTTCCACCCGAAAACTGTGTCAATAGTATGACACACTGCCAAAGTACCGCTATACAATGTTTATATTATATAGTTATGCACTTATGAAGAAAAGTTTTATGCCGGAAAATTGTGTCAATGGTTTGACAAAATATCAAGGTATACACTGTTTTGACTGAATATTCACTAAGATATCGATATATGATGGAGAGCTTTCCATCCCAAAACTGTGTCAATGGTATGACGCAATGTCAAAGCAAAGTATGCTCTGTTTCAACTGTAAATCCATACACAGTTACGACGGAGGACTTTTCCGCCATGACACACTTTCAAAGTCTTCACTGTTAGACTGTATGTTCACATACTTAGGCCATGTTGATTTGATTATATGGATGACATCCGCGCGCGCATGAATTTTCGGCCGTTTCCAAAAAAAAAGTTTTCAACCATACTCTAAACAGTTAAAACAGTTGCAAAACAGTTGCTAAATGAGCAAAAATATACCATAAGTTGCAAGGAAAACATTTAGAAACGATACCAATGTCGTAGAATGCCAAAATCAAAGGAAAAAAGACAAAAATGTAAAGAAATGAATTCGAAGAGTAAATTATTCGCCATAACATATTCTGTGCCATTTGTTCAACCTTCATGACCACGTAGATTTCATAGTGAAAGCAACTTTTTTTATTATTCGCACGCGCGCATCAGATTTGGGGTTCCCAGAGGATGTCATCCATATAATCAAATCAACATGGCCTTATGACGGAAAACTTTTCAGTCCGAAAAATGTGTCAATGATATGACATCCTGTCAAGGTATTCACTGTTTAGACTGTACATGCAAACAATTATGACGGAGAACTTGCCTTCCAAAAACTGTGTCAATCGTATGACACACTTTCAAAGTACACTGTTTGGACTGTACTAGTAGTCACACACACTAATTTTACAGAGAACCAGTTTTCCGTCCTAAAACATTGTCGATGGTATGACACACTTACAGTCTACACTAATTAGTTTGATTCACGCAGTTATGATAGAGTACTTTTCCGTCTTAAAACTGTGTCCGATTGAATGGTTTGACCCTTTAAAAGCATAGTTTTTTTACACTGTTTAGACTGTATACATGTACACACGCACTTATGACGGAAAACTGTGTCAATCGTATAACACACTTTAATAAAAATAAAGTATAGTTTTTTTTACACTGTTTGGACTGTATGTTCACCCACTTGAGATGAAAAACTTTTAAGTCCAAAACTGCCAATGGCATGACACAATGTCAAAGCAAAGTATGTATTGTTTCAACTGTATATCCCCGCAGTTATGACGGAAGACTTTTCCGTTTAAAAACTGTGTCAAAGGTATGACACACTTAAAAATTCTTTACTATTTAGACTGTATGTTCACATACTTATGTACGGGAAACTTTTCCGTCCGAAAATCGTGTCAATGATATGACCGTGACTGTCAAGATATTCACTATGATATAAGTGTACAAGTGTGAATTGAGTGTGTCGCCACGTACCGCGTCTTGTCATTATATGTTTCAATAAAAAAAATATTCACTGAACGTTTCATGCACATGCACACAATTATGATGGAGAACTTGCCTTCCAAAAACTGTGTCAATCATATGACACAGTACACTTTCAATGTTGGACTGAATAGTCGCGCACTAATTTCATAGAGGAACAGTTTTCCGCTAACACATTGTACGATGCACATGGTATGACACACTTAAAGTCTACACTATTTAGATTGTATATTCACGCAGTTATAACACAGTACTTTTCCGCTTAGTGTCAATCGTATAAACACATAGTTTCTTTGCACTGTTTAGACTGCATGTTCACCTACTTAAAATTAAAATACTTTTCCGTCCAAAACTGTGTCAATGGTAATGACACAATGTCAAAGCAAATGTATGCATTGTTTCGACTGTATATCAGTCGTATGTTGCTGTTCAAACATCCAAATCATGAAATCTCGTAATTTGTCGAGTACTACTCCACGTCGTCTGACAGTGTACTCGATAGTGTGACCCCTGGTGTGACCCGGAAACAGATGCGCAACCGGGTGCCACGAAACCCCCATGTGGTGCGTATTTCAGTCAAAAACAACATGGCGGAAACCGCCTAAATTCTGAGTAAGGGCGAACTTTGACGCGTTAATCCGTGGATCCAGTATAAGTTGAAGTCATTGTTTGAACTACACAAGGTTCTTTGTACCTTTCTGAATACGGAGATACATTGTATGGTCTCATTTGACGTATCGTGACTGTACTACGACTTTTTGTATGGAGCATTCTAAGTACTCAATCCGGCGCGTCACATAATACAGGCGGCCGCCATGTTGGTGTACCTCGGTGTAGTGCTATGCAGTGTCAAGACGTTGGCACCGAAGCCATACAAGTAATTAACAGCCACACGATAATTCTGCAGTCTTTGATGGTTGACAGATGACAAGGTTTGTAATGAAATTGTACATTTTTGAGAGGATAGGAAGTCAAAGGATACGATGACAAAGGATATAGGACGACAAAACTTGCGTATGTGTGAACGAACTTCAAAGACTAACGTTACTAGTATCTCCTTCACAGTCCTACAGTGGACAGGATTCGTATGTTGGTCACTCTAGTCTATTTTTTTTCTCAATAAATGAATTAAGAGAGAGAGAGAGGTTCTGGGAAGTGTGTTTTGGACAGTTCTCTGTGCGCGGGTCACCCGTGTGTCTGATTCCTTCTCGCGACAACTTGTGACTCGCTCGCGTAGCGGAATGGTAAACAACAATTTCGAGTGGAGCGGACGGGTTATCCCCAATCAAATTATGGTAAGCCTAAGTTTCAGCTTTTCTTGGTAATGTAAATCCTTGTTTTACTATCGGTTGCTGTTTCAAAATTATGGGTTCTGTGTGTAATAATGCAAAATGCCAGTTTGATTCATGCCCGCCGGCGGCTTTGTTTGTTGTGCACTTTCATCTAACCCCTTCGGTTTCGCCGCTGACAAACTGGAGTTCATGAATATTTTTTCAAGCACCAAAAAGTACTCATGTCTCTGTTGGAATCCCATTAGAATGAGAATTTCACATGACGCCTTGTCATCCCTGTCGACAGAAATTTTGTTGGCCGCCTCGAGTTTGCGGGAGTAAATCATCGGCGTTGGGAGGGGAGCCTCCGGGCATAATTTTGTTTACGTACCCGTAGTTGTAGTTTTGCCGTGAAAAAAAAAGTTTTTGGGTAACCTCTCACAACCTATGCATGAATTAGCTTGTGAACATTGACATTACAATATTAGGGTATCATGATAAGCAGAATCTTAACGCAATTTTAGTGCTAAGATCGGTAATTTTGTTGGACTGTCAGGGTGAACTCGGAGTTTTAGCACTTAGGCTCAAATTGAGTCAGATTGCCACGTGTATCAAAATAAATTCACTTGCACCGTGTAAACTATTGTTTTGTCGATGCTTAATGGAAATTCCTGGGTGCCATTTCTGCATGTACAGGAACATTTCTGACCTCGGTGTAGGGAAGATCACGTACGCGATATCCAGCAGCATTGTGTGGCGTCGGGCGGCTTTTGGCGTCAGAAGCCCCGCCCGGTCAAGCCGCCAGACCCGACTGTTCCGCAGCCCGCTTGTTGCGTTCTCTCGCCCTTTCGGCCCTCGCCCCTCCTTCTGTTCTTTGCTTTCGTCCCAATCTCTGTACTTCTTTCTTCCAAGGTTTTTTTTAGTAGGGACCCAGGCAACATTGTGTCGGACCCAGGCGGGTGAAGCTTGCCCAGAGTCTTTGGCGATAGTAACTCGCCACAATCTCGGGATATTTCTGTGGCCGTATCCCCGCGGCTGATCGCAAAAATCCACAATCTGCGATGTTTTTCGGTCAGTTTTTCTTGGTCCTTTCCTTGATTTGTAATCACCTTGGCACACATTGAACAGATACACTGTGTTTACCACTTTTTTTGACCCGCAACCAGCTACAAAACAATGAACCATGTACATAGCGTATAGGCTACGCGGGGTTGTAGGTACACCAACATGGCGGATAACACCCGTCGCTAAGGTCGGGTCACGTGACTGAAACCCAAGAATACTCTCAAAGACCCTGCATAACAACACAGCAAAGATAGCTCACTTTTTACCCGTCTTTTAATTGCGGTGTCTCAGTACAGTGTGGTTTCAGTTCTGCTAGTTGCTTTAGTAACTTTTACAGACAACAGGCATTTGTTTACTTGTCCTATATAACTCGACTATACATAGTACTACTAAACTATGCATAGACTACTAAACTATACGTAGTACTACTCAACTATACATATTTCTGCATGTTTTATAGGTCACTTGTTTCATTTTGTTACAGAGGTTGGTCCAGCTCTCGTTGACATGGCAACAACAGGCAGCAAAGAAAGTTTGGAGGACGTCGTGAGAGGATCAGCAGAGGGTTCTGCCAACACTGTTTCCACCTGGCAAGGAAGATCAGCAGGGGGTTCTGCCTACACCGTTTCCACCTGGCAAGGAGAAAGCTGTGAGGAGTCTGGAGAGGAAACCGGGAGGCAGGACAAAGGTGTGAAAGTGTTCAGGTGTGAGGAGTGTGCCAAGCAGTTCCGTTGTCTTAGTGATCTAAAGAGACACATGCGTACTCACACTGGTGAGAAACCCTACATGTGTGAGGAGTGCAGCAGGCAGTTTAGTGAGCTTGGTAGTCTGAAAAAAGCACATACGGACTCACACAGGAGAAAAACCCTACAGGTGTGAGGAGTGTGGCAAGCAGTTCAGTCAGTTCGGTACTATGAAGACACGCATGCGGACTCACACAGGAGAGAAACCCTACATGTGTGAGCAGTGCAACAAGCAGTTTATTAACCTGGTAAATCTGACTACTCACATTCGTACTCACACAGGAGAGAAACCCTACATGTGTGGGAAGTGCAGCAGGCAGTTTTGTCAGCTGGCTCATCTGAAGAGACACGTGCAGACCCACACTGGTGAGAAACCCTACAGATGCGAAAAGTGCGGCAGGCAGTTCAGTCAGCTTGGTAATCTGAAGACTCACATGCGGACTCACACTGGGGAGAAACCCTACAGATGTGAGGATTGCGGCAGGCAGTTCAGTCGGCTAGGTAGTCTGAAGACTCACATGTGGATCCACACAGGAGAAACACCCTACAGGTGTGAGGAGTGCAGCATTCAGTTTGGTCAGCTGGGTGACCTGAAGAGACACATTCGGACTCACACTGGGGAGAAACCCTACAAATGTGAGGAGTGCAGCAGGCAGTTCAGTCGGCTGGGAAATCTGACTACTCACATGCGTACTCACACAGGGGAGAAACCCTACAGATGTGAGGAGTGTGGCAGACAGTTTAGTCAGCTGGGTAGTCTGAAGAAGCACATGCAGGCTCACACAGGGGAGAAACCCTACAGGTGTGAGGAGTGTGGCCGGCAGTTTAGAGACCCAAGTAATCTGAAGAGGCACGTTCAAGCCCACAAAGGAGAAACCCTACAGGAGTAAAGACTGTGGCAGACTGTAGTGTTTAGTGTTTAAGGCCACAAGTTATGTTACAAGACATTTTGATGCACAATTTGAGAACCTTTTTTGTGTAAGATGTGCCAAAGATACTGCATGGAGGTGAGCAAGCCTACAGGTCCTATGTGATGATAGCAGTATAGGACGTTTACTATAAGACTACCCCTAGTAAATGTATCAGTTATCCCAATTTGTTTGATTTGGTTTGATTTATCTCTTCAATTCCTTTTGCTTTTAGTTTGGTAGATCATAACTATTAATTGCATACACGTATCAGTTCAGTTCATCCTTCAGGTGACACTAGACATGTATAGTATATTGTTCATTTCTTTAATTCAAGTTGCCTTTATTTTGGCGTATATACTCCCTTTGTTTTGGAAGTACCCCTTCTGTTATAGGTGATAAATTTTTCTCAGTTTCCTTAGTGATGGTAAAATAAAATACGAAAAATATCAACTATAAAATTAATGTTCCAGGGAACTTTTTGTTTTGTTTTGTTATTTTTAACATATTACGTTGACTCTTTATATTTTTATATCATTGCTAGTTAACATAGATATGTTTGTTAACATTGAAAGCCGTTTAATATAACAAATATGTTGTACAACACCTACGGTTTTATTAGGTACTTTTCTTTCATTGTTGTTCGGTTAGGTTAGCCGTTCTTAATTGTTTTGTTGTGATTCTTATCACATTAACTTTAATAGTATCCATTAGACGATGTACATAATCATAATCAGTAACTAACATCGGGAAGTGATTGTACACTTGAGTTAGCGTTAGGTTTGTATGAAAGTACTAGTTTCGTTTTCCAGTTGAAGTTTCCTTGACAAATCGTGTGCCCATATTTTCTGTTTAGTGAATTATATCTTTTGACTACTTTCAACCCAGTGTTGTTGTTTTTTACTCCGTGAAGGAGGTCAGGACCTCCGGACGGAGTGTTGTGAACGGCTGATTTTTCATGTTCGCAGTCAAAACACTGGGTTCTCTTTGTGTAATCGGCACGCCATTTTATACGCCGTCTGCTGTCATGCCCGTGTTGATGCACGAATGTGTATTTTTGCCGTTGCTGCTTTCGCGGTCAATGTGCTTTCGCGGCACCCCTACAATTACGAGGCGAATTGGAATGGTCCAGAAAAACGCGTTGTTTGGAATAGCAGTGGGGGGTGGAACTTCATGCAGATACGGGGTGGTTTTTATAAGTGGTTCCAGATGTTTAGCCCATGCTTAAGAGATGCCAAGTTTTTTGGAAGATGTTCGCAGCCAAAACGCATTCTTCCGTACGTCGCATTTCTGTGTAATTTCGCATGTGGTGTGGCATTATGTCCGGGATGATGCACGTCTTTTTATTTTTACCGTAGCTGTTTTGACATTGGAGTAAATGGTTATTTTCGAAACATCCCCATGTCGTTGAAATAATGTTGTCGCCCGTTTATGTGACCGGTAGATAAGTCGCGGTCAGGCTGATGGGGACGGAAATGTGGGGTGGTCAGAGGTCAACATTACGAAATGTAAATACCGATGACGTAATCCTATCGATTTCAAATTGGTCGGCTGTGGCGACCTACAGGCGGCGTGTATTTAGTCACGTAGCAACTGGCCGGTCGTCCTAGCAACGAGCATGCTGGCCAATATTTTTGGGTTGGGCCGCTCCATAGTGTTAGTGGAGCAGCTCTTTGTAAACATGGACAAATGTGTTCTGCCTCGTGTTCGGATGTGGTCTGGGGCTGGTAAACCGCACATACTAGTAGATCGGGTAATTTTATGATTTGCTAGTTGTAAAGGCGTCTTGTAGTATGAGCCGGTACAATGTATATGAAGAAGTAGCCTGTGTTACACAATCATGCTTTCGGCCGGATTGATGTGCAACTGTTACTAATTACAGGGATTGCGCTAATGACGACCAGTCGCGCTGTCCTGATACACCGCGAATGTTGGGCAATATGCGAGTGTTCCCTGTAGACAGTCCCGGGAGTCCCAGGAGCCAAACCAAAATACGTTCATGAACCGAGTCCAAAAAACCGAAACGTGAAAATCGGATGATCGGACCTGATGTACATTTCTCTTTCTGTAGATTGTACACACAATATACACATATTAAGATAATCTGGCCATGGCAGGTAAAAAAAAAAGTAACCCTGAATCATACTAGATTAGCGTAAATGCATGTTTATGCGTTCAAAACAAGAAAAGAAATTGTTTCCCGATATTAATCTTTTGAAACACGGCGCTGAATATTGACGCAAAAATATTTCGGGCATCGCGCGCCCTTCCCCGTTGTTTAGACTGTATGCAAATCCCGCGTCACGTGTCGGCATTTCGCATCTCTGATTGGTTGTTGCGTCTTTAAGATGACTGAGCCGACGCGCGTTTAAACAATTTTTCTTTGTTCGATTTATCACACTTCACAGAGAATTGTCACCAATGGCTACTTCTTTTTGTTGCAATATATAATACTTCACGGAGAATTGTCACCTATGGCTTCTTGTTTATTTTTATTTTAGAGGATGTTCGTTGTAGATTGATGGTATCAGGGTCTTGTTATGACAATTACATCAAAATAAATCTTATTCAAGTTATTGGTGCGTACTCTGTGAATTTTGCATTTGACTGAATCAGTTTTACACATGCTTTAACTTTTGCCTGTATTGTTTGTTGTGCTCTCATACTTTCTCAAAGTCAGAGCGAAGCTGGTAGCCAAAACGGTAAGTGCACTGGGCCTTCGTTTAGTCTAGATATACTTTTTTTTCCTAATCAATACAAAAATGAGCCTGGTGTTGGCATCATATACATCAATGATTTTCGGCTCAATCACTAAATAAAATACCTTGTAAAACTGAAAAAAAACTAAATATAGATTTAAAGAAAAATATTTATTTTCTTTGGAAATGTTCATAGGAGATTTTAAAAGTAATGGTTTTCTGTTACAGTTAAATTTGTAGTACTAGTATGAGCAAGCCCAATAATAGCCTTTGTTCTAAGGCCTGTGCGAATTTGTTGGGTAATCAGGTAATGTAGAATTCTCATGTTATGAACTAAATGAAAAATCAATGTAGATTATCTGGTCAATTTTTCTTGACATAAAACACAGGTCGGTGACGACTAAATTATGACATTTTGCCTGTTAAAAATAATTACCGGTTACCAGCCTTTGCTCCAAGGACCGTGTACATTTGTTGGGTAATCAGGCAACGAGACTTGACCTCTGACCGGGGGAATACTTCCGGGTCGCGCCATCGCGTCTTCCTGTCCCGCATGGACGCGGCATCTTGCGCATCTTGAGCAGTTTTCTGTATATTTTGGAGGTTTTGCAGTGATTCAACAGGCGACTCGGCCCGGACTGTGTATCAACTAACTTCCAGGTAGGATAGGTCGGCATGCAGTTGGTATTCAGAGGTTTGTAGAGTTGGTAAACAACGGTTCATGATATTTGTGGCGGCGTGCGTTTGGACCTGTGTGCGTGAGGTCTGGGCCATGCTGTTTATTTTAGTCAAGGAGATTGAAATACTTGCTTCAGTGGAGTTTAATACACAAAGAAATGTCTTTCTGAATTATGAACGTTTGAATGTTTTGGTCTCAAATTATTGTTTATAGAAGTAAAGGAGCTGCCGCCTGGAAGTGGAAAACGTAAACAGAAATTATGAGGCTGGGTGGGGGGTTACGAGATTATGTTGTGTGTCGCATCAAAAATCAGCAAAGATATCCTCGCAATCTAGTGTGCAATTTTACGTAACGAATAAGCAAATTTACTGTTATGAAGGGATTATTGTGTCGGTAATGAGGAAAGCGTTAATCTAAGACTAAATTATAAGTATGCGGTAAACCCCTACGCGAGTCCCGCCCAATATTCTCACATATGGATTCCATCTCGCCCTGACCCTGCCGCTTTGACGCCAGACAGGAATGTGAAAACATCGGGCCGGTTCATTAATGATGGGGGAGGGTGAACAACTTTAAATCTCTCAGCGAAACACCGAAAAACATTTGCTATATATTGAATTGGCACACTGTATTATTGACAGTTGAGTAATCATACGCAACTGAAGTATGGATGGCAAAAATATACAAAACGAACGCCTACAAACACGTCAAAAATAAGCCGAAGCCCAGACCATTGCATGACAAGCATGAAGGCCAAGGGACAGTTCATTAACTGTTACAACGTTACACTCCCAAAGATCATGCATAACAACACAACAAAGACAGCTCACTTTTTACCCTTCTTTTAATTGCGGTGTCTCAGTACAGTGTGGTTTCAGTTCTGCTAGTTGATTTAGTAACTTTTGCAGACAATGAATGACTCATAATGAGCATTTGTTTACCTGTCCTATATAACTCGACTATACATAGTACTACTAAACTTTGCGTAGACTACTCAACTATACACATTTCAGCATGTTTTATAGGTCGCTTGTTTCATTTTTTACAGAGGTTGATCCAGCTCTCGTTGACATGGCAACAACAGGCAGCAAAGAAGGTTTGAAGGACGTCGTGAGAGGATCAGCAGAGGGTTCTGCCAACAATGTTTCCACCTGGCAAGGAAGATCAGCAGGGGGTTCTGCCTACACCGTTTCCACCTGGCAAGGAGAAAGCTGTGAGGAGTCTGGAGAGGAAACCGGGAGGCAAGACAAAGGTGTGAAAGTGTTCAGGTGTGAGGAGTGTGCCAAGCAGTTCAGTTGTCTAAGTCATCTTGAGAGACACGTGCGGACTCACACAGGTGAGAAACCCTTCAGGTGTGAGGAGTGCAGCAGGCAGTTCAGTCAACAGGGTGATCTAAAGAAACACTTGCGGACTCACACAGGAGAAAAACTCTACAGTTGTGGGGAGTGTGACAAGCAATTCAGTAGACTGGGTCATCTGAAGATTCACATGCGGACTCACACAGGAGAAAAACCCTACAGGTGTGTGGAGTGCAACAAGCAGTTCAGTCAGCTTGATCATCTTAAGACCCACATGCGGACTCACACTGGGGAGAAACCCTACAGGTGTGAGGAGTGTGGCAAGCAGTTCAGTGAACTGGGTGATCTGAAGAGGCACATGCGGACTCACACAGGACAAACACCCTACAGGTGTGAGGAGTGCAGCCGACAGTTTAGTCGGCTGGGTGACCTGAAGATACACATTCGGACTCACACAGGGGAGAAACCCTACAAGTGTGAGGAGTGCGGCAGGCAGTTTGGATACCAAAACAGCCTGAAGAGGCACAAGCAAACTCACAGGGGAGAAACACAACAGGAGTAAAGACTAGGATCCTGTTTAGCGCCAAACGTTCCATCATAAGACAATTTGACGCACATTCTGAGAACCTTTTTTGTGTAAGATGTGCCAAAGATACTGCATGGAGGTGAGCAAGCCTACATGTTCAATGTGATGATAGCAGTAGAGGAAGTTAACTAGAAGACTATCACTAGTATACTAGTAATATCAGTTAACGTTATCGCAAATAGTTTGGTATAGATTATCTCTTTTAATGCCTGCATTTAACGGAGTGGTAGATAATCCCTTTGGGTTAACGTTGTATTCATAACTTTACATATATTGTTCATCTTTTATTCGTGTTACTGTTTTTTTAGCATATATAATCCCTTTGTTTTGGTAGCATCACTGCTGTTATAGGTGATATATATTACACAGTTTCCTTGGTCGCTGTAGAATTAAATACCAAAGATTCAACTAGGCGATTATTGTTCCAGAGATCAATTTTGTTTTCTTAGCATTTTGACTCTATATTTTATTGTTAGTTGGCATATGTTTGCTAACAGTTTAGAGAGAAATTTACTAAGTACAGCATGTGGAAACATTTTTGGTTTACCTGTAATTAGACTTAATATGCTGTACGGTGTTTTTCCTTTAGGTACCTTTCTTACATGGTTGTTCGGTTAGGTTAGCCGTGCTTAATTGTTTTGTTTTTATTTTTATCTCATTAGTTTTGGTTTCGATTAGACGATGTACATAATCAGTAACTAACATCGGGAAGTGATTGTACACTTGAGTTAGCGTTAGGTTTGTATGAATGTACTACTTTCTTTTTCCAGTTGAAGTTTCCTTCACCGAGTGGGGTGCCCACATTTTCTGTTTACTGAATTATATCTTTCGGATATTTTCAACTCAGTATTTTGTATTTCATTTTAGAGGATAGTCATTTTTAGATCGAAGGTATACTAGTAAGGATGTTCTTATGAAGATTAAATATAAGTCACTTTGACTTATTAAAAAAATTCAATGGATAACATCCTCTGAATACCAGCACACGGGTGACATTTATGAGTCGGTGGTCTACTGAATTCCGTTGCGCTTCGGCAGCCAAGGTGCCAGGTTCCAGATTCTCTATCGCTTCATGTATAACCCACCTGACGTCCCGGTTGTTGTAGGCAATAAAAGCATCGTGCGTGTATCTTTTGGTTCTTTACTTCTCCAATCTTCGGTGTCCTCCACTTGTCCAACATCCACAGGTAGTACTGAACACGGCCGACGTGGTAGTCGACCAGGAAAATGGTCATCATGGCGACGAAGATGCCCGAAGAGGCCAGTACACAAGCCAGGAGGCGGTCGGGCCGGAATCCATGACTACAGACTATGTCGAAGAACTTTCGTTCTGATGGATCCTGTCTGTCGTTCGAGTGTTGTTTCTGCGTCAACCCGTCTATCAAGCGCCTTTCACGCAGATGAGCTGGAGTCAAGCATGTGTACCCTCGAACGAAGTCAGGATAGGGGTTGTGCCAGTTCGCTACCCTGTCGTATTTATCTAGGGCCCACTTGACAAACCACATTAACTTTAATACAGTCACACAGAAACGGGTTGTCTGCAATGTCGATAGTCTATATAACTGGTTGACAACAGGACCCAATGTTGTTAGATTGAACATAGGCAAACTGTCGCTCCTCAGATTCAGGCGCCTCAACTCGTACAGAGGCTGAAAGGCGTCCCCAAACATTGCTAGATCTAGTGGCTTCCAAGTTAAGATGTGTAAGGTTGCCTAAACCTTCAAATGTCATCTCTGTTACTTCTTTTATCCTGTTGTAACCAAGATCCAGGACTTGTAGGCGCGATAGTCCACGGAAGGCGGATGGCATGGCGGTTTTGATCTCGTTATGACTGATATCTAGCTGTTCCACCTGGTCTAAATTTAGCAAAATGCCTGTCATAAACCTGTTACCATGGCAACGCAAAAAATTATTATCACTGCACGAAAAGTGGGATGTACAAAATTACCCTTAATGGGTAAATCCCTGGTAAATATGATGAACGATATGTATAACACATATTTACCCGGTAAATTTTGGTAAATGTCGGTAATAAACAGGGTTGTCTACATATATAAGAGCTGACCCTTGCATCGAGCAAGAACTTCTCAAAGGTGTTTCCTTAAGCTTGTTTCAAAGCTTACACTGAATAAGGCCTTGTGTGTGTGTGTGTGTGTGTCTGTGTGGGTTGGGGGGGGGGGTAGTCGTGCATGGATAGCGTTTGGGGGGGTATCTATTGCTTCCGGATGTCAACACTTTCTGAATAAGGACTTAAACAGGCTGGGGGGGGATATCTATTGCTTCATGATGATATAACGGCACTTTAAACTGGTTCATGACTCTTGGAAAACGTTAACGTGGCTACCCTTTAACCCTTAGTCCGGATGTCAACATTTTCTGATTTAGTGCACTCTCTGTGTCGGAAGGACTAACACTAGCACAAGTTACGCTATGCACGCATCTGTATGCCCGACTACTAGTCGTAATGTACGTCGATGACATCCAGGTAATACGATACGCCAAAAAGCAGTTACTCAAGCAACTGGATATGATTTTGAAAACGTCAGACGTTTCAGCTAGTATCCACTAGCTTTCGTCAGTGACTGAGAGACCAGAGGGGAAATGCAGGTTTATATGCACAACCTATTGATTGATATGCAAATAAAGTGAAGACAAATTTTTTGAAGTCGAAAAAGGAACAGGAGCTCAACAGGGAAGGGGGGCTACGAGTCGATCTTTCCGGCACTTGGGATTTGGCACTCCCAGCCCAGAGGACAGACAACACTTAAGCTCCTGTTCTGTATAACAGGAGCTTTCTGACTAATTTGCATTATCTTGTCTTGAATTGTCTGACTTTTGTTCCTTTTTCGACTTCCAAAAATTTGTCTTCACTTTATTTGCATATCAATATAAACGTCTGACGTTTTCAAAATCATATCCAGTTGCTTGAGTAACTGCTTTTTGGCGTACTAGTCGTAATGTTGTTGGCATGAAGGATAATAGGTTTTCGTTGTTTCTCGCTAGACTATGCCTTATTCATTACTTCAATGGAAAACATTTTGGTGCATCATGCATTGCAATGGTAACATCATATCAATCCCATGCAGCTGTAGATGTATTGTTTCGTCACTGTCTTGCCCAGAGTAAAAACAATACACTTGATGTGTTGGGAAACACTTGCTTTTATTGCTCCACAGATTATAACAGCAACACACGGTGCAATGTTTAAAAGCTCACTATAGTCTACTCATTGGTCTGCTCAAAAACAAGCTGATTTAGTTACGCCGCACGTGGCGTCGTGTGGCGTAGCGGCATAGTGCTCGACTCGGAACCAAGAGGTCCTGGGTTTGAGACATATCACCGACCTTCTGCCCTTGGGAAAGGCACTTTACACGACTTTCCTCACTTCGCTCAGGTGAAAATGAGTATTGTATTGTCCCCTATGTTAGTGGCTGTGTAACTTTTGTGGTATTATGCGTACTTTCGTGTCTATCTCTAGCCGTAAGTAGTACAAATGGAACTATATACTGTCTACAACGGAGCTACCTAGTGTATGTGTTACTAACCTGAAATCCTGGTCTCGACTGAATTCAAACGCAAGCGGGCTGACCAATTATTCCTACAAGCTGCTCTCACCAGCTACTACTATATATATTGGCTAATCTAATGAGCTTGTAAATAAGCTGAAGAGCTAAGAATCTAAATCTGGCTACTAAGCACTACGTCATAGGTAACTACGTCACAGGCCCCATAACTGACAGATCTGGCATGTTACAGCGGCATTAATATAAGTTGAAAAAAAACTTGAGTGTGCCGTCACCACGTCTTGTGATTATATGTTTGAATATAACAAAAAAGAAGAGAAAAAAACACAAAGCTCCTTGCGGCTTCTTCAGCGTGAAGTCTGGATCATCCGAGGTCAACGTCCTGCCGGATGTCTAGCACCGCTTGTACGTTGACCAGCCCTCCAGATCACCGACTTTGAAAACCTGTATTCATCAAAGAAAAATAAACCGTGTTAATTAATGCCCTGTTTTAACATCTCCAATGTGTAGTAGTCGATGGGCTATAACAAAGACTTAACCAACAAAAGAGCACCGAAAATTGCAGTTGGGCATAATAAAATCTCAAGAAGAAAAATAATAATTCTAATAAAAAGTTTTGTCTGACAGCTATTCGCAAATACTGTAAGTTATGAAATTGTAGAAACAATCACATAATTCTGTATGGTAAGCAGTATTACTTCTTTTATTATGTGGTTAGTTTTTTTAATGGTCATTGCTTCTCAGAACACTTACCACATGCATGGTGTTGTCGTCAACAAAATAGCGGGTGATGTGAACTGACAGACCCCCCTTCGCGTCATGGTTTGGGTACACGGAGATCAGGCTGTCTCCCTCCAATGTGTAGGTCACCTGAGTTAAAACAACCATACAGAATATTACCATAATATAGTTGTAAGGAGGCGCATACACTCACATTATCGATGTATACATGCCTGAAATAGATATCATGTACTTTTCAGTGACTACTTGTATAGTCAACTGTTTCATACGATCAATACCAACAACACTGTTTCATACTATCATGAAAGTCCATCTGTTTAGAGTTAAAACTTTTGGTGCAGCACAAAAAAACTCTCTCATCTAGAACTTTCGACCAGTCACTCTGGTCTTCCTCAGTAGACTGACCCATCACCCTTCATTGAACCGCGACGGGGGCACTTTTAGACCCCCCCTTCCTTCCGGGTCTAGATAGGGTTGAACCAACTTGACCTTGGATTTTCTTTCGCTCAGTCGACAAAACTAGACAAGATGCGAAACCTGGCCAAATTTTAGTTCACAACTCCAAACGGTTGCTGAGATATTGCCAACTTTGCACTTCGGCACCTGCCATAGGGCTAGGGCCCGTCCAAGGCCCGTACGAGGGGCCATTTAGTGGTCCCATTATCCAATAAAATGTACTATTCTGGCCCTCTTTTTCTTGTTAACAATGATCATCAGTGCCTACTCTATCATTTAGAGTGATTTTTACTTAGTGTAAGGCTTGTTTACGGCAAAAGGGGGGGGGTGAACGCGGCTTCGGGGCGGTGGCACCTCCCTACTAAGTCCCATAGTTAAGCATAGGCGGCGGTCATAGCGGGCCGTTGCCATGGCAACGGGGGTCTGACGGTGAAACAAACTGGTACATTTTAAGTGAGTCTACGTCAGTACTTGGTATACCAAGAAAATTTGGTCGAAAATACCGCTGCTTGGAATTAATGGCCAATTCCCGTGTCTATTGAAGGTAGCAGAACACAGTTTTCGCCCTATGGGGATTTCTATAGTTAAGGACCCCAAGATGACTCACTTCGACGCGGTAAAAATTATAGCAGGGTGCACTTCACAAATACGAAAATCGAATATGTTTGAGAAGAAGGTACAAACTACAAAATATCTAGAAACCAAAAAATCCTGTCGGCGTATCTGCTCGTAACGTACACTTTGAAATCGCCTCCTACGGACGTGACCTGAACTGCAGCCGACTCACCCGGAAAGCCAGTTGCACAATACGGCGCATTTATACACGAACTGCAAAACCTTCACAAATCAAATCATACAGTCTCAAACCCGATACATTTCTACACCACACAGCACAATTTACATCTGGCTGACGCTCTTATCAGGCTTTCTACCCAGCCTTCAAGAATATTCGCTGCACTACTTTCTATACCCGCGTCATCGTCCCCGGGGGTCGCCCATTAATACTGTGACCTGCTACCTTAATCGACCACCAAGGCGAGAGTGGAAATATATAATAAGTACGTATATCATGATCTACGATTGTAATTACGGTGTTAACGGTCACCGTTTGAATCTCACGGTCAAAGTCACCACTTTATATCACACGGCAAAGAACTATCAATTGGCAAAACACCTAAATCAAAATTATTCGTAAAACTTTTATTGATATACTTCTTACAAATGTAGATAAAATAATGTGCACATCAACTTCCCATCACTAGGGTTGAATAAAGTACATAGCACTTTTCAATGTATATCTACACTTTAATAAAGGCATTCAAATACATCAGGTCAACATTAGGCCACACCAGGTAAATTTTATGGATGACGTCCTTTGGAGACCCTAAATCTAATGCGAGAGGGCAAAAAAAACAAGAAGGGCCCTAAAAAACAAGATGCCTAGATTAGAAATATACTAAGAGACGACAAATGTTAGGACACAAATTGAATGAAATGACACAGTGTAACAAGCAAGAAGTCTTTTCTTCATCATCAAAACGGCAATAAATCAGGTGGAACTGTGGACAGTGAAAAATGTTCTGTTATTGACAGGATGGTCCTGTCAATAGACACTTTCTTCGCGTTACGGGTTTCACGTCAATCTGACGTTTTGCGGCACTGTCGTGTCTCTTTGGTCATAGTTATATGAAGCGAAATTTCTTGTTTTGTTTTTCTAGGAAGAGGCCAAAATCAATGCGCGCGCGGACGTTATCCATAAAATTTACTTGGTGTGGCCTTATAACAAGCTCATGCCATATGAAAATTTATGATGGTTGTCAGTAGTGCAGGAGAATAGTAACACTAAAAGTAAAACTACATTTTAAGTGCAGAGTAGACTTTACACAAATTGCCGTGATGGCAGACTCGGGGATGCCGGGTTGGAGGCGCACGGGTTGGAAAAAACGACCCATCCCCGTTAACACTAGACACTTGTTATGCACACAGGTGGGGTGAGTTGTCCTCTAATCTATCCATGTTGGGCGATGAACGCGGTAACCACAGCCAAGCAGACGGCGAGAGGAGCGGGTTTAGACGCCATGTCGGTCTCGTGGCGTTTTTCTCAGGACCGTCTCGTTGTGAAACTGGAAAACACGCACATCTGGTAATTACTATTGTTTATGAGGCGGAGAAGGGACCATTCATTCCTTTTTATTTAAAGGGAAATTATTTCCAACGAACATTTATATAGTAAGAAATAAAACGGCCACGTCTTCTTGTGTCCGAAAATATTTCATTCCATAATCATTTTTTTTCATATTCCTACTATACATCTTTTTTCATATTCCTACTATACATCTTTTTTCATATTCCTAATATACATTTTTCCAGCCTGGATGTCTGGGACCGGCGGTGGGGGAGGGGTGTGCGAAGAGTCGGCCGTCTGTCGTCTGAACCACTGTTCACAAGCCTGCTTCCTGGAAAGGCAGAGAACCGCGGGGAACTGGCTGGGATCCACTTGTGCCTGCCCGCGCCTGAGAGGGGTCTGCACTAATTACCTCCATGGAGATACCTCCATGGAGG
>NW_017803035.1:85065-85970 GCF_001625305.1 Branchiostoma belcheri
CATCTACACACAGGAAAACACACCTAGCCTGTCCTTGGTGTTGAATACCATCCACACACAGGAAAACACACCTAGCCTGTCCTTGGTGTGAATACCATCCACACATAAAAAAACACCTATCCTGTCCTTGGTGCTGAACGCCATCCACACACATGAAAAAACACCTAGCCTGTCCTTGGTGCTGAACACCATCCACACACATGAAAAAACACCTAGCCTGTCCTTGGTGCTGCACGCCATCCACACACAGGAAAACACCCCAGTCTGTCCTTGGTGCTGAACGCCATCCACACACAGGAAAAACACACCTAGCCTGTCCTTGATGCTAAACGCCATCCACACACAGGAAAAACACACCTAATTTGTCCTTGATGCTAAACGCCATCCACACACAGGAAAAAAACCTAGCCTGTCCTTGGTGCTGAACGCCATCCACACACAGGAAAACACCCCAGCCTGTCCTTGGTGCTGAACGTCAACCACACACAGAAAACACCTAGCCTGTCCTTGGTGCTGAACACCATCCACACACAGAAAACACACCTACCCTGTCATTCGTGCTGAACGCCATCAACAAACGTGAAAAACACACCTAACCTGTCCTTGGTGCTGAACGCCATCCACACACATGAAAAAACACCTAGCCTGTCCTTGGTGCTGAACGCCATCCACACACATGAAAAAACACCTAACCTGTCCTTGGTGCTGAACGCCATCCACACACATGAAAAAACACCTAGCCTATCCTTGGTGCTGAACGCCATCCACACACATAAAAAATCACCTAGCCTGTCCTTGGCGCTGAACGCCATCGACACAAAAAAAACACACCTAGCCTGTCCTTGGAGCTGAACGCCATCTACACACAGAAAACACACCTAGCCTGTCCTTGGTGCTGAACACCA
>NW_017803035.1:85990-88985 GCF_001625305.1 Branchiostoma belcheri
AGGTAATTAGTGCAGACCTGCGGCTAAAATTTTTAAAAATTTAAATTTTTTTAGAATTTTCAAATTTCCTAAAATTTTCAATTTTTTTCTAAATTTCAAAATCATCGAAATTTTCAAAAAATTTCAAACTTTTTACAATGTTCATTTTTTGAAATTTTTGAAATTCCTTTAATTTTTTAATTTTCTATTATTTTTGAAATTTCTTTAACTTTTGAATTTTTAATTTTTTCTGAGGCTGAATTTCTGTACCTCCATGGAGCTACCTCCATGGAGCTACCTCCATGGAGCTACCTCCATGGAGCTACCTCCATGGAGCTACCTCCATGGAGCTACCTCCATGGAGCTACCTCCATGGAGCTACCTCCATGGAGCTACCTCCATGGAGCTACCTCTATGGAGCTACCTCCATGGAGCTACCTCCATGGAGGTCATTAGTGCAGGTCCTATTGCCCCGCCTGCTGTAATGGCGTGGGCGGAAATGAATCAGTAGCTTCGCCGCGCCCAACTGGGGAAGGTTGCCAGATCGCCCTCCCAGCTTAGCCTCCTCTAGGCCTTCCTACGGGGGTGCGGATCCTAGAATTTGCGAAGGAGGCTAATTGCACTGCCTAATGTATTTGGTATCTTCTTTACCAACTGATATCCCACATCTCAGACAAATATCAAAAGGATCTTGATGGTCCATAGGTGCCAGAACATAGACCAAGACAAAACAGGATTATATACTAGAAAGGCTAATATTTGCTCAGGAGCAAATACAGCACATTTCACCCATTCTTCCTCCCAATTCCGAATCTCCCCATTCCCCATGCATTCCATGCCGCCCTGTATTTGCGGTGGCAAGGAATGCATGGAAAGTCGTGGTGTGATGAAGCCATAATGAGGGTAAACAATATGTTTTACCACATTCGTGGTGTGGTGAAACCATGATTACGAAGACAACTTCCGTTTAAGGAAGCGGCTTCATTTTAAATAAGGGCTTAGAAATTGACCTAGCCTGTCCTTGGAGCTGAACGCCATCTACACACAGGAAAACACACCTAGCCTGTCCTTGGTGTTGAATACCATCCACACACAGGAAAACACACCTAGCCTGTCCTTGGTGCTGAACGCCATCCACACACATAAAAAATCACCTAGCCTGTCCTTGGCGCTGAACGCCATCGACACAAAAAACACACCTAGCCTGTCCTTGGAGCTGAACGCCATCTACACACAGAAAACACACCTAGCCTGTCCTTGGTGCTGAACACCATCCACACTGGAAAATACCTACCCTGTCCTTAGTGCTGAACACCATCTACACACATGAAAAAACAGCCTATCCTCGGTGCTGAACGCCATCCACACACATGAAAAATCACCTAGCCTGTCCTTGGCGCTGAACGCCATCTACACACACAAAAAAAACACACCTAGCCTGTCCTTTGGTGCTGAACGCCATCCCCGTTCAAAAAAGCACGTATCTCGCTAAGGAAGCCCCTCGCTCATTCCCAGATTTTGCAATTTCAGAACTTGGGCTATTATGTTTTTTTTTTACTCTAGGTCTTTCCTGCTCTTTTTTTCTTGACCGTGAGGCTCAACACAACAACGTAAATATCAGGAATTTATCGGGAAAGAACCACTTTGGTCTTTTGTCTATTCATTTTGAGATTAGCATTACAAGAACGGCTTGTAAGATAGGGGGACAGGTCCATTTTTGGTACGGGGGATATGAAGCCATCTGCTGCATTTGCTCGAAAGCAAATGTATGCCTTTCTATAGTTCAACTATAAGTTCTGGCTACCTGGATTTTTGAAGCTCAACAATATTTTAAGCATTTTTGTCATGTGCTAATAAAAGCAAGCTCGCCTAAAATCAAAACAAACATTAGTTTGGGGGGTCTATCTAGGCGCAGGCGCTAATATAACAACGCCCACCGCGTGTCCATCATTGAAATGCATTTCCCTGCTCAGTCAATCACCCAGAACGGAAGTCATCTCCGCGGCATACGCACGCACATTCTCACTGACGTCGTCATGATGTCTTTCCACCCAGACTAATAAGTCGAGAGTTCGAGGCGCCGCACCTTACCGTCACACGGGAGTGTTTATGCCGTGCTCTGTTGTTTCCATCAAAAAAGGTACATTTTGATATATATCTGCACAGGTGCACTTCTGTTTTACTTGTCGAAATTGTCCAGCCTGACCAGATTCAAAGCTAGTTTGTTGTAGTTTAAGTGGCGTCCACTATTTTTCTTTAGTTGAGTAAAGCCACACCGCCTTAGTTTTATGGATGACATCCGCTCGTGCATTGATTTTCGCCTGTTCTCAAAAAAAGAAGCCACGTCCACCGAAGGCTCTGGCCTGGCTCTAGGCCGGGGTAGTCCATGGTGGTTAGCGACAATATGGAGCAGGGCACCCAGGCTACCGAAGCTCCACGACTTAAGAACTCAGTACATACGTACAGTGCCGATTCGTAGATTCCGCAAAAAGCCAGCATGTGCCGGCTTGTCGTAAACGTCGCTATGTTCTACCACAAATTTATAATACCAGCTGTGTATTCCTGTGGTTTAGTAGCATTTTTATTTTTGGCCGGATTCTTTAATTCGCCCGCGCGCACTAGTTTGAGGGTCTTCGGAGGATGTCATCCATAAAATTAAGTCGGTGTGGCCTCAAGATAGCTAGATGACTAAAAAACACATTTCGAGCAGATATGTCGGAAATTGCCTTCGTGGTAGGTAACATTAGTATCTGCCACACGTATTTATACAAAAATCATTTGTCAACGTGTGCTGTGGTATATGTACCTTTTTCCCATTCAAAAGATGCATCATTCTGGGGGAAAATACCATTAATGTTATACAACCCGTTCCTTTTTTCCTTTAGAATATGTTTTGTTGGAGAATTTGTCTTCAATATTAGACGGCTTACTACAGGTCGATTCTGACTACAAGTAGAGTGTGAAATTCTTGTGTCTCTGGCAAACAGGGAACATATGGTTTCAAGTACTGTGTTAC
>NW_017803035.1:89005-104279 GCF_001625305.1 Branchiostoma belcheri
CCCCCCTACCCCCCCACCCACACACACACATACAGACTACAACACGTACTAGGAGAAATGTAACCACAAACGTAACCACAAACATTTCGGACTATCATGAAAGTTCATCTGTGTTGGTAGTAATCAAAGTAAAACGTTGAACTTTATTCAAACACACAGTTTACAGGGAGATCAAATTTTAAGCGACCACTGTCGCCTTCTTTAGGATAATTAATGACCAATCACTTCACACCGTGATCTCGCGAGAGTTACGGTTTACAAACACGTGACCTTATTCACACGAGACTTTACTGATACGTGACGTGAGCAATTGATCAAAAGTGCCAGGGAGTTTGTATCGTCCACCATCTCTATTAAGTGAAGGCTGAAGTGCTCTGATATATATGGCCTCCTTAATGCTTCTTAAAAAGTAGTCCTGTTCAGTGTCCAGTATTCTAACTTTGGTTTTAAAGGACAGTGGTCGCTGAAAATTTGACCTCTCTGTAAACTGTGTGTTGGAATAAAGTTCAACGTTTTACTAACACTTCGGTCTGTCTTTCGCATTTTGAAATATTCATGGACTGGGTAGTTGAATCTAGATGATAACTCTGGTTACAGTGCCACCGTGAGTTTGGCGATTGATGCAATAGTGTTTTTTGTCGGTGTGTTTGAGAACTAACTCCGTTTCTTGGTTTAATCTTATGCAATCAACATGTATCCAGCTGAGTCAACCGTTACAACTTACTAACTCATTGCCAGCTAAATCTTGTTTTACACACACGACACATTTCGACCCCCCTCCCCCGCGCTATGCATCCTGGGAATGGGAAATTGCCACATGGTCTTATAAGAGCACGTCGGCAGAACGTACTGCGCCTGCGCAAAACCCCGATTTTTCGGGGTTTTCGTTAGATGTTTGGTCAACGTTGCATTAGAATTTTTCTTGTTGCAGAGGACATATTTTCCCACATAACATTTGGAAAGTACAGACAAGATGTTAACCTTATATGCGCGAATACGACCTTATATCAGACATTCTACCGAGGTGGTATGTATAATACATTACTGGTTTCGTGCAGGTGCAGTACGTTCTGCCGACGTGCTGGTCTTATATAAGACGTGGTGACACGTGTGGTGACATGTGGTTCCCTGGCTAGATGATGAATAAATAAAACATTAAAATACAAGGTTTTCTTATTACTATTATGCCCATTGTTACATGTGTATGGGAGACATGCAAGGCAAAGAATAACTCAAGTCTTAATTTTTGTCATCAGCCAAGTATTTCGACACTTACAGATATTCTAAAAATGGTAAATGTTAAATCATTGGTGTTCTAAGGAATAGCAAAGTTCGTTGATCACAACCATTTATTTTTCACGAGCCGACGTTTCGATGACCGTCTGTCATCTTCATCAAGGCAATTCTGACTGGTTTACTGTGCACTGACGCTAGATGTCACTTGGTGTATAGTGCACTAATTAATAAAGGTGTTACATAGTTCACAGTGTACTCCTGTTACTTGGTTCACAGTGCAATTAAGCTAGTTTTTTCTGTTAACAATGCATTTCACTGAACCAAGTAACAGTGCAATGTGAACTATGTAACACCTTAAGTGCACCATACTTTGCTATTCATTCGTTTCCCAACCTGATGAAATTATTTTCGGCATTGGTGTTGTAGTATACATTTATTGTGTTTCTGCCAACAGAGGTTCAGTTGTTTGGAGTCTATCCAGGCGCAGGTGCACACAACGCCCCGGGCTTGTTCCTCACGTAACAGCATGTGATACCGCGACGGGGGCCGACATCGTCTACCAGATACCTTTGACCCAGTATTGATGTCACGCTTCAAAGAAGCCACGTGACAAGCCTCACTGGGTCAGTCTGCTGAGGAAGACCAGAGTGACTGGGTGAGAGAATTTCTTTTGTGTTGGACCAAAAGTTTTAATTCTAAACATGTGATACCAGAGTTGTAATACCGCTGCCATCAGGTCACGAAAACACCACAGAGACATGCGGTCTGTACTTTTCCTTTTCGTTCTGAATTTTCTCTCTCTTCCCCCTACTTCTGATACGCACCACTGTGAACCAATCGGTCACATTTGCACATCAGACGGTGCAGCCCGTGCCCAATGGGTTAACGACAACTCCCGGGGTTCTTCTAGACCGCGTTGTGTGGCGTTTAATGCGTCCGTCCTCCCCTTACACGTGCTTGACACGTGTACCCCTGTGATGCATTCTATCGCACTGGAGCTTCATAGCCACGCATCTACCATCTTAACTTCACATGATATTCCTAGAAAATTACATCTAAATAGACTGTATGTCGGACCAAGCAATTTGCGACAGGTAGAGGCAAATACCTTTGCTTCTTTAACATCCTTGTACATATTAGAGATTTCTCAAACGTGCATAACGCGTATCCTCAAAGACACATTCAATGGACTACGAAATTTGCAGGTTCTTCATCTTTTTGACAACAAGATATTCGCTATCGAAGATGGCGTGTTTGAAGATGTGCGTGGAATCAAGGGACTAAATCTTGAGGGAAATGTCTTGACACATCTTTCAGAAGGTTATTTCGAAGGCCTTTCTGAAGTTGACATTCTGAAGCTGTCTCGAAATCGTATCAGTACCATAGCTTCAGGAACGTTTCACCATCTTGTCTCTCTACGTGTACTGCACCTCGAAAACAACCAACTGACCGCAGTAGAAGGGAGCATATTTCCAAAATCGTCCACCATCCAGGTTTTGAACCTCACAAACAATAACATTCATGCTGTGGAAGCAGACGTTATCAAACGGATGCAGCATTTAAGGAGCTTGATACTGTCAGAAAATAAACTATTACATTTACCTGTTGACTTGCTAGAAGAACTAGCTGGCAACGAGAAACTGAAAGTCCTGGAGATACACGATAACCCTTACCGATGTACGTGTACCGTGCCTCTGGTGGGCCAAAGCCCGTTGCTAGAGAACCTATCTCTGTCTATTTGGAACCAGGTAAAGCAAGGCGGCATCTGTATTCACCCTCCGGACTTATCTGGTACCTCCATGTTCAGCTTCACCACACAGTTCCCTTGTCCTCTGCCACTAGTAGAACTCAGAAGTGAAAATAAAGCTTTCGATGAAAAAGGCAAATGGGTATTCACATGCAAGGTGTATTGGGAAGAAGAGCCCGTTGTTACGTGGCTACTACCAGGGAATGTTGTACTTGAGCTTCCCTACCGAAGGAACCGGCAAAGTGGCACCTTACGTTTTCAGGAACCGAAGAACATCAGCTGGACCGTGCAACACACCGTGAGGCCCGAAGGCTGGCCAGTGTGTTACAATAATGCGCGAAATAATACAAGCCAGTCCCAAGACAATACTACCTGTCAAAACTTTATCGGGAGGACAGTGTCTGTGGTGGTTGTCCCAGAAAATACTTGGCCCGGAAAAGAAGTCAAATGTTCCGCAAACCTTTCAAGTAGCATCGTGGTTAAGCAGTCAGTTTTCGTCAAAGATACACCGACAGTCAATCGTACAATGGAACCTAAACATGCCACAACGTGGGAAGACAATCACGACGACTACTTCGTTATTTTAGATGGTGGATTAGCTATTAGTAAAAAATCCAATCTAAAAGTTTTGATCCTGATCGCTGCTTCTGTAGCAATGGTTGTATCGTGCGTGGTCTCATGTGCGTTACACATGCGAAATGAACGTCAAGAAAGGTGCAACCAGAACAGGGGCAGAGACGATGTTTCCATTCATGAGTACGAAGACGTCGACAACAACCGTCAAAATGGCGTCCGGCGAAAAATGAACGACCAGAATAGCCACAGAGAGGACATTGCCACTCATGAGTACGAAGACATCGACAACAACCGTCAAAATGGCGCGCGGCGAGAAATGAACGACCAGAATCGCGACAGAGAGGACATTAGCATTCACGAGTACGAAGACGTCGACAACAACCGTCAAAATGGCGCCCGGCGAAAAATGAACAACCAGAACCGGCACAGAGAGGACATTAGCATTCACGAGTACGAAGACGTCGACAACATCCATCAAAATGGCGTCCCACGCCAGGCTGACGACATCACCCCACAGGGCGAAGTTGATTCCTGCCAGACGGAGGCTTCTTTCTATGCTGCAGCAGCGGAGGTCAACACGTATTGGTCGGCCGATTCAAAGAAGAAGACCGGCACTGATTCGTTATACAACAAAGAAAATAAGAGTGAAGAAAGCGTTACTTATACACCACAAGATGCTACAGATCCGGAGCACTAGATATTGGCAACGGAAAAAAATCAAGCGACGTAGATCTCCGGTGATGTACATGTACATGGTGTTTTGAGCACTTATATCCAGATCTGTGTTTGAAACTGATTCAGAGAGCAAAACGATTAGCTTAAACATATTTGATCCAGGGTAAATACTTTACTCTCCAAGCAGAGGTTTGGGTTTCGGTTTTTTTGGCGTGTTTTTAGGATTTTTTATCGGGGTTTCTCTTCTGCACTTTTTTTTCCCACCAAAAGAATTGGTTTGGTGGGAAAAAATTCAGTGCAAAAGAGAAACCCTGATAAAAAAAGCCTAAAATAAAACACGCTAAAAATAACCTCAAACCCAAGCCTCTCATTGGAGAGTAAAATATTTTAGCTAATAGGGTTTTTTTCACTCTAGCTTATACACTAGAATTATGTTTACCGAAGGAAAATATATTGGTTTTGCTCTTCTCCAAACACAAAAAGGTCAATGACCTGAACCATACAATCAATCACCATAGTGTCTGGTGTTGGGTTACATCATGTTGTAATTTCATTCAAGAGCAGGAGGGAGTTAGACATCTGTCACCATATATATATGAATGTGTTCGAGTAAGAATTAACAGAGCAGACCATATTCGTTAGGAAACATGCATATGCCAAAAAGCAGTTACTCAAGCAACTGGCGAAAGCGAGTGGATAATAGCTGAAACGTCTGACGTTTCAAAAATCATATCCAGTTGTTTGAGTAA
This sequence comes from Branchiostoma belcheri, assembly GCF_001625305.1. Classification (NCBI taxonomy): domain Eukaryota; kingdom Metazoa; phylum Chordata; class Leptocardii; order Amphioxiformes; family Branchiostomatidae; genus Branchiostoma; species Branchiostoma belcheri. The sequence goes on from NW_017803035.1 coordinate 93,989, forward strand.
CTGCTTTTTGGCGTATCGTATTACCTGGATGTCTAACCTTCATCGACGAAACATGCATATGCTTTGAAAATGTTATCTTTCTAGTATGTTCATTAATATATTGAGAAACAACCTCCAAAACTCGCGACCACTGCGAACCAGGAGTGCCTCTAGAAAGTACTGTATGCTCCAGACGTATTAAAAATGTTTGTATATGTATTTATGTGACCCACAAATAAAGTACCGGCCTCGTCTACACGGCAAGGTCACTCTGTGAATTAGCCATGTTTTCCCCTACAATGTACTACATACTGCACGTAAATAGTGCAATATTCTGTTGTTCACAAATATGACTGTATTTCAAAAAAGCTTAATATGTTTGTGTGAGAAGAACACTATTGTTGTTTTATATTGTTTATTCATTTAACCAGGAAGTACATGTCACCTATTGGCGTTCTTCAAAGATTCCTGGGGGGATAACCCCAACAAAACTACATGACATTATAATTATAACAAAAGATTTAAGGTCTAACAAAGGTCAACTAAAAATAGATAATATTTTTACAGTAATTTACAGTAGGTGAATTCGAAGTACTATTGTAACGTTGAGAAGTGTAAGCTATTATCAATCCGTGGCTTAGGCCACACCAATTTAGTTTGTTGCTTCTCGGATCGCCCTGTCCATTTTTTTCTTATTTGCAAAAAAAAAAAAAAAATTTGGTTCTAAATTAACTGCATGAAAAACTTACCTTGGCCCCAACGGTCCTTTTCTTCCTAGTTCTAATAAGTTTCTCAATGTAACAATGAAATTTTGTTTCAATAAAAGTTCAAAATCTATTGTTTTGATCTTAAACCAGCCTGGTATGTTCACTTCATGGCTCATATTGTAACATTTCCGGCTATCATGGGGTGCCTTTGCCTGTTTTTTTTTTTTTTGCCCTGTCGCTCCTGATTTTTCTGAAAAAATCCGAGAAACAACAAATAAGATTGGTGTGGCCTTATCCTTTTATCTCAGACTTATTTAAGCTACAGTCACAACCCACCGTACGTGCTTTTTGTCCGTACGTTTTTTGGGAGGCTACGTCTGCTACGTTTTTTTCTGAAAACGTGGGGAAGGAGTGGCGTCGACGGACGTCACTCGCACGGTTGCGCAAGGTGTAAGAGTGTGGTCTGCACGCCACGTCTGGCCGTGAGCGGTTGCGTGCATCGTACGTTGCGCAAGTGGCAAGTGAGTTGTACGTGCTTACAACGTACGAACTCTGTGCGATTGTAACTTTACCGTAAGGAGGTCGTACTCACACGTGCTTCTTCCGCACGGCACGTACGGGGCACGCGCGTCGCTCGTACTCGCACGCACGGGTGGTGAATCCGCAGACCGCACGTAGAAAAAGTTTTACATGCACTTAAAGTTCTACGGCGTAGGATTCCGTACGGAGGCGGTACTCGCTACGCACGGATGCCCTACGTTTGAACACGTTTTTGCACGTAGACAGCACGCAGAAGCACGTACGGCGGGTTGTGACCGTAGCTTTAGTGGTTAGAAACTGACGAGCAATATTTCTAGTTTAATGCATCATATCTTGATCCGTGAATACTTTTATTTGTTGAGGGTGTTGAATGGTTGGTGTTACAGTAACATCTAGCTTCAGTGCACATTGAACCAGTTATACTTGCCGAGATGAAGATGACAGGCAGTCATCAAAGCGTCGGCTCCTGTTATACAGGTGGTTGTAAATAAAAAAAAACTATTATGATCAGTTGCGTTATTAATATGATCAGTTATTTTTTTATCAGTTATTATTATGATGAGCTATGAGTTGAGTTATTATGATCATTATTATTTTGATTAGTCATTATTATGTTTACTTATGTCGTCATGATCATTTATTATTTAGATTAGTTATTATTATGATCAGTTATTATTATGATCATTTATCATTTAGATCAGTTATTATTATGATCAGTTATTATGATCAGTTATTATGATCAGTTATTATTATGATCAGTTATTATTACGATCAGATATGAGTTGAATTATTATTGTTATCACTTCATTATTATGATTATCATTATGTAAGGGATGGTTCACTACATTGCATGTTTATTGTTTTTGATACATGAATAAAAAAAAAATTGCTATTTGATCTATCTCTATCTTTTAATAGAAATGATAGTGGTTTTGCCTGTACCCATCATCAGGGGACGCATTAGAAATGTTTGCTTATGAATGTGGGTCGTCCATATTCTGCTTAATCAAATTGAATTTGTATCAAACCCCCATATAAACATTTACATAATAATACATATTGCATTTTTGTACCTCGGCAACTATGTATATACCAGGACTCTATAACTGTATTCTTAAAATGTATGTATATTATTGCACCATTGTACATAATTTGTATACTTCACTAAGCATGTATTTTGTAAATTGTAATATGCATATGTATGTCTAATAATTGACATCTTCCCCCAGGGTGTCCCTTAGTAATAGTCCTTGACTAGTTGGGACACCTTGGCGTCTTTGTAAGCCAAATGAATAAATAAATAAAGTAAAAATGTGGGTCGTAACGTACGTACCAAGACCACATACAGTCATGTTTTTTTCGTACTTAGATCATGTTATATTTTCTTATCATTTTTTCCATAATTGTTTTAGTAAGACTTTAAAGTGTACGAGCTATATACTGAAGCTTTATTCTAGAAATCTTATATATTATATGTCTAAGTAATTTATTCTTGTTGAGTTTTTATTGCAGTGATATTATATTTCTTATAAGCTTCTAATAAAGTAGAAATGAAGTTAATTTTGGAATGTTATTCTTGTAGTTTTAAGGTTCTATTCGTAGTACGGATACGTTCACCTTCTAGCAGGTTCTTGTACTTTTAAATATATTTCGCCACTTGAAGCAACAAAAAAAACATTGCATTAAGATTCAGAATTTGCCTACATTTTTTACATCCTGAAGGCTTCTAAATGTTCGTATTCCTAAGTGTTTCTTATTTTCTTTCCTCAAAACCCAAATTTGTATAGGCTAGAAAAGGTTTCTTACTTGTACGCCGACGTGTATCCAGAACGGTACCTGAGGCAAATATAAAATTACGTTCTTGGATACGCGCAGACTATCCTGAACCGTGCGTGATGCTAGCCTAACCCGTTCAGGCATAGAACTAGACACGCACTATTCTGGATACGATGGGTTTTGTGGCTCCCTGGCAAAATAAGAAGTCAATGACTTTGTTGGTGCTAATATATGGCCATTTTGAGATTGAATGTGTGATCTTTTTTTACCTGCCCTTTTCTGATACCAGCCCAGAAAAGAACAAGAAACAGTCATGCCTTCAAATATCAGAGTTATCGGCTAAGAATTGAGGTATTCAAAAACTCGTATTTCCCCAGAATTATCGTAGAACTCGTTGCCACCAAGCACAGTTGGGGCATTATCACTAGAAAGCTTTAAACAATTCCTGCAATCAAACGGACAAAGATTGAGTGTAACAAGTCGTTCGGTGTGATATAGCTAGCTAGCTAGCCTGCCTGTGATATAGCTAGCTAGCCTGCGAAGCTGGTGTGTTACCCCGAAGGGCGGTTACACCGGCTATATCGATACAGATACAGATACCTCCGGTGAAGGAGCTGCCCGCGGGAAGGTACAGTAACTGTTTTCGGCAATTCTTGTGTATTCGCAGCTATAACTCACGGTGGGTTTGACGGATTTGATTTTCGCTATACAATCATCTATTGGTGTGAGATCTAGAGGAAGATGGACACCAAACATATACATGTTTTAAGCTATAATGGATAAATATCTGGGACAAGGCACTAAATTAATTCAGGGTTGGACAAGTCCCATTGCCCACTTGCCCAGGGCAAGTAAAAGTACTGTTCGGGCAAGTGAATATCCCCCTGTACTTGCCCGATTGGGCAAGTAAATTTTTTGGATGCAAAGTATAGCCCCTCCAGTATTTTGTCCAAGTTTCAAATAATTTTGATAAATAAAGTATCCAACATTATAAACTCTATAATATAGAATGGTTTATTATGCGATACAAACTCATCGCAGCTTATTAGCTGAATTGCGAGTTCATGTACATGTACATACAAATTTCAAGTTGACATATACAATCGATCTAAAAGTTTGCAAACAGCGAAACAGGTGACAATACATGTACATATTTAAAAGATGCAATACATATTTAAAAGACGAAGTGCATATATAAAAAGATACAATGACATATTTAAAAGCTACCAATTAATTATCAAAAATACCAATTAATAATCTACGCCACAATTATCTAAATGCCATTGTTTAACAGGTTTACAATATACGGCAGAGGGCTATTCTGGTAGCGTTTAGTACGTGCTGGCAATGGGTCGTATTTATGACTTTGTCTAGCAACTAAAGAAATTTAAAATATATAGTTGGTGAAGTGTGATATTCTCCTAAACCAATACCCCCTCTCAATGACGAAGCATGTTAAGCTTTGGTCCCAATTGGAAAAAGGGGCCCTGCCGGGTAGTCCCCGGGATGTTTTTTGGCACTTTCGGGCGGGACTCCTAAGGGGCCCCGCGGGACACCCCGCGGCTATCAGGCTATTTTTGGGCCGGGCGGGGACCCGAGAAGAATTTAATTCTGACTTAAATTCTACCCGGGCCCCGCTGACAAAAAGACGCCGTGACCTCACCGTGAGAACACCGAGAGGTACCCCTCCGGTTGCCGGCAGTCCACCGGGACTAATTTGTCACGTCACAGACCAGATACACATGATAAAGATGTGTACTTCGTAAGACCGATTCAAATGTGTGACAAAACAGATCAGTTGATCACAACAAAAGCGTGAACTCTGTACTAAGTGGGTCAGTACAAGACATCGTCGGGTACCTGCCGGGTGCCTGCCGGAGACCGACCAGTAAGGGTGACAAAATGCCACTGAAGAAAACTTTTAATTCCGACCACAACAACCGGTGCTTGCCAGGCTCCAGAGCCCGACCGAGACTGACAGGGGCTACATCCCCGACGGGAACCGGCGCGATTGGGACCGAAGCTTTACACAGTTCTGACTCATCCACACACAAGAAATTTTAAATTAAAGATACACGAAAGTAACGATGCTCGCTGACGTTGCACGCCAAATAAACACGTGATTGAGATTGTCTGCCACTTCAAATAATTAGCTAGAAATTGAGTTTTGTTTTGCCAAGGAAGCAATTCTGCCGTTTCCTCCTGGCCACATTATAACTGCGAATTTCATCAGAAAAAAATAATGTTTACTAATGATCATGCTTACAAATGATACATAAATTGAAACAAGAGTGTCCTTATTGGCCCATTGATGTATTCCTCCGAATGTGCACCCTAAACAACTTCCGACCCAAAAAGTAAACGGCTGTATAACAGTGTGTTTATATTGGTAAGAAATTTCCTTTTAGCCAATGGATCTAAAAGGACAAAAAAGGAGTAGTGAAGGGCTGATTGTAACTGAAGAAATTATTACGACATCGGAGGTGCATGGTCCAGGATTTTGAGTGAAACGGTCTTATGACGGACCCGCGAAAGTGCTTTATAATTGTCATAAAAAGGTGTTTCTACAGTCGCTGGAATTTCGTGTACAGTTTAGAGTATATAGTTTTATATAGAATGACTGACATCAATATAGATCTTCTGGAAACGTGGTCATGAAAGACACACATTTATACATTATAATAAGCGTCAATTTATGTAACGCAAAAACTCATAAATGCGACAATATACTTATATATACTGGTTTATTGTTGTTGAACAAATAAATCCCAGGACCCACTGGACGCCTAGATGCATTCGGATGAATTGTTGGGTTTGGTTACAAAATACAACATAATTACGATTACAAACGGGCTATACAGCTGTTTACACACCTAGGGATAAAATGTAACAATTACTTAGAATCTTAAATAAACCATCCTAGTATTACAAATATTCAAATATCTGTGAAGAGTAATTTATCGAAAGGTTGTTGAAAACGCTTCAGTAAAGAAAAAAAATGTATATGTTCTTGCTACTAGTACTCAAATTTTGCACACTCGCTCAAAATCAACAGTTATACTGGCCGAAAAGGTGTTAAACCGGTTTGTCAAGAGTTGCTTGTACATTGAGTTCAACAGTTTTAGTATACTTAAGAGTGTGTTTACGGTGTGTCGGATACATTGAAGTGTTTACTTGTTCTTTTGAAATACTAAATATGTAGAACTTTTGCTGCGGGAGTACGGAGCATACGGGAAATTTGACATTACAGCTAAGAGCACTTCATAGACGAACATATAGACTATAAAGGCTGGGACTTGCTCCCGAGCAAATACAGCATATTTCAATCCATTTAATCCCTCCCCATTCCAAAATATACTGTTCAAAATCAACCTTTTCCATCCAGTATATCAACTTTTTAATACCCTTAGTTCTTTTTAGTACCCAATTGTTCTCCAGATCCCCATGCAATGCTTTTCCGTGTTAATAAACACAATGTTTTTTTCAGTCATAAATATCCTCAAAACCTTAAAATAGAGATTTTAGTAAAAGAATTGTTGAAGTCATTTGCTTGTGGGACACGGGAGCCAAAAACGTACATTTTTGTCTTAAAATATAAAAAAGTCCCATTTTACACAATTCAGGTAGTGTATGCCAAACATGTGAATAACATTCTGTGGGCATGTGTCCAAGTCTCCCCCATACCAAATTTCATGTCATTTGGTTTTCGTATTAGGGCATAGGAGCCAAAAATGTATATCTTTGGTCAAAAATAGCAAAAAAGTCCCACTTTACATAATTTGAAAATGACACATACCAATACCATGAATATTCTGTGGGCATGTGTAAAAGAATCTCCTTTACCAACTTTCTGGTCATTTGGTCTTATTATGAGGGCATAGGGGCCCAAATGTATTTTTTTTTTGTTTGAAAATAGCAAAAAAAAGTCCCATTTTACACGATTTTAGGTGGTGTATGCCAAGCATGTGAATAACGTTCTGAGATCATGGGTACCGGGTCCAATCCGAATTTCTGGTCATTTGGTTCTTACAGTTGGGACAAGTATAAGGTTGTCTCTAAATACATATGACGTCGTTGACAGTTATCTTTATACCTGGCACATAATTATGATCTTGAAGCCAGACGCCACCACCATTGATAGTTTTTTGTCTGAAATATTAATTTCCTTGAAATGCTAGAGCTACTTATGTTGTCATCGAAGGGAAAGAGATAGATACCTGTAAAAGAATAGTACGCAAATGATACATACAATGTGTTTTAATGATAGATACACTTCTTGAACAAGGCACTAAAGCTTAGTGAATTGTGATCTTCTTTTTAAACCAATCCCCCCTCTCAATGACGAAGCATGTTACACAGGTCCCATTCATCCAAACACAAAAAATCAAGATACATGAATGTAACGATGCTCGCTCACGTTGCACGCCAAATAAACATGTGAGTGAGATTGTCTGCCACTTCAAATAATTAGCTAGAAATTGAGTTTTGTTTGGCCAAGGAAGCAATTCTGTCGTTTCATATTGGTCACATCATAACTGCCAATTTCACCAGAGAAAAAAATGTTTACTAATGATCACACATACAAACGATACATTAAATTAAACCAATAAAAACACGCTGTCCGTCCGATGAATACATTCATAGCAACTACATTAAGCAAACTGAACTAGAAAACAAGAATTCGGAGTTTTTATACCTCTATGAAATATGTAGAGTTTATGTAAATGTTTGGGATTTGTCTCATCGATTATGTAAATAAAGTCGTAATTACCATTATTTAGTTTGATTTATGTTTTTCTAAACTCAAAGTACAATATTTTGTGAAATTCCTAAAGGAAGAAGACAATATAGAAGGAAATAAACAAAAACAATTCGAAGAACTAATGAAATAATACAAAGCATCTATCTGAATATATAAATAAAGATCAAACTAATTAATCTAGTTAGGCCACACCGACTTAATTTTATGGATGACATCCGCGCGCGCATTGATTTTCGACTGTCGGCCTAAAAAAAAAAGATTACGTCCACCGAGGCTCTGGCCTGGCTCTAGGCCTGGGTAGTCCATGGTAGTTAGCGACAATACGGAGCCGAGCACCCAGGCTATCGAATTCGAAGCTCCATGACTCAAGAACTCAGTACATACGTACAGTGCCGATTCATAAATTCCGCAAAAAGCCAGCATGTGCCGGCTTGCCGTATACTAGTATGTCGCTAAGTACTGCCGCGAATTCACAATATCAGCTTTGTATTCCTTTGGTTTAATAGCATTTTTATTTTTGGCCGGAATTTTTTTTATTCGCCCGCGCGCACTAGTTTGGGGGTCTTCAGAGGATGTCATCCATAAAATTAAATTGGTGTGGCCTTATTACAAACATCAGTACAAATTTGAATTATATGAAGCTCCATCAAGGTTAGTAGCTGTAGCTGTTTCGTCCGAGTCTTTGCCATAGATTAAATAAGAAGTACCTTCTATAGATTTGTTATTCTTATACAAAAGCTGAACAGCGCCAGAGGCTGCTTTCTTAGTTTCATTGTCATAAACGGACTCAGAAGAAGCATATTTTGCTTTCTCATCGTCGCTGTCATACTCATCAACGTCAGTCCCCTCTTCAACATCATTAGACATCATTATGCCACGGTCATTCGCATGCACAAATATAGAAATTAATTCCTTATTACCATTTTTATGTACATCGGTTTGCTCTTGAACTACAGGCTCAATAAATACTTCGTCATCATTTTCATACACGTATGAGTGTTGCACAGCTACAGAGTGATCGTGAATAGATGCTGCATCCTCATCATTATTTTCATACACGTTTCCGTGCAGTTCAGATACGGGATAGGGTGACACTACTTCATTGTCATTTTCATACACATTTACAGGTACATGTAAAGTACCACCTTCCTCTACTTCATGGTCATTTTCATACACATTTACAGGTACATGTAAAGTACCACCTTCCTCTACTTCATTGTCATTTTCATACACATTTACAGGTACATGTAAAGGTACCACTTCCNCTACTTCATGGTCATTTTCATACACATTTACAGGTACATGTAAAGTACCACCTTCCTCTACTTCATGGTCATTTTCATACACATTTACAGGTACAGTACCACCTTCCTCTACTTCATGGTCATTTTCATACACATTTACAGGTACATGTAAAGTACCACCTTCCTCTACTTCATGGTCATTTTCATACACATTTACGGGTACAGTACCACCTTCCTCTACTTCGTGGTCATTTTCATACATATTCATTTGTAAACCAGATACAGTATTAACTGGCCCATCTTCATTGCCATTTTCATACAAATGTGCAGACTACGGCACCGACTTGCTCTACTCCATTGTCATTTTCATATACGGAATCAACAGTTAAATCTGCTTGGTCGTCATTTTCATAAATTTCAATGTGTTCCCCAGACAAAGCCTCGGTGCCTTGGGTCAGCGGCCTGCCCTGACCATCTAGATTTCTGGTGCTTGTTGCAATTCTAGCTGGGGATGTCCTGAAATGTACCCCATGCCCCACATAGTTACTATTGGGTACTGTCACCGCTCTTCCTAAATTGTTAAAAATTGCAGAGGTTACTGATGCCAGAGCAGGTAGCTTCTTGATACGTCGCTTATGGTACATTACGATGACAATATAACACGTCAGGCATGCCCCTGCTGCACCAATACCACCGTAAAGGTAAAAGTTTGCTTTGTCAGCATTATTGCCACGTACAAAGCTAAAGGATATTGAGGGGCTTACAGATGATGGTCCTTGTACGTGAATAGACAGTTGGGCAGACGTGGAACCAACAGGACTCGCTGCCAAACAGACGTACAGACCAGAATCTACAGCGGCAATGTCCTGTATGATGATGGTACCATTCGCCTCCACAGTCACTCTCCCACCTGACTCAACAGTTTCATTCCTGCCAGAAGGGAGAGTGACTGTGATGTCTGGGGACGGAATTCCCGACACGTCACACATTAGAAAGATTGTCTCCCCTTCTAACACTGGCCTGTTTTCATTTATCATCTTAAACCTCACAATTTGTGGTTCTTCACAGACCAGATCATCGGGGTTTATACCTCTAAGCTTTCGCCCTAAGAAACGACTGGGCTCTTTACATATGATGTGATCCTCAAACAATTTCCCAATCATCTTTGTCTGAAGGGAACCATCCTGCAGTCACACTGCCACGGGTTATTCTCAAGGTTTACGGTTGCAATCGACATCAGCTCATTATATTCTGACAAAGCTGCGATGTAATTGTTTTAAGTG
>NW_017803035.1:104347-104463 GCF_001625305.1 Branchiostoma belcheri
CGTCAGCTTAGGTAAGTTTGCAAATGCACCAGGTTGAAGAACCGTTATCTGGTTTGAGCTCAACACCAACCGGAAAAGCAGAGGTAAATTAAAAAATGACCCAGGTTGAATGCTTA
>NW_017803035.1:104483-110691 GCF_001625305.1 Branchiostoma belcheri
GGGTAGAATTTAAAAATGGACCAAGTTTAATATTAGTTAACTGATTATGTTTCAGACCCAACCAGATAAGATGGGGGAGGGTTGAGAATGTGCCATTCTCAATGTCGGTTATTTTATTATCATCTAAATCAATACTCTTTAATTCTGTGTACCCTGAGAAGTCAGACTGCGTCAAGGATACGATGACGTTCCTCCGTAACCAAAGATATGTGATAGTTGAGGGTAGATCTTGTGGAACACTCCTGAGGCCTCTGTCGCTGCAGTCACATGAGGCATAGGAACACGTAATGGTACACGTCGTGGCTGCTTCACTTTCCTTCATAACCAGAAGAAGAACCAGAAGTCTCTTCAGTTTGCTGAAGCTGAACATTTTCTGTTTGGGAAAAGTCAAATCTATGCAGATTATCATGAAAGTTCATCTGTGTTGGCAGTAATCATAGCAAAACGTTGAACTTTATGCCAGCACACAATTACAAATGTACACAGGGATCGAATTCTCAGCGACCACTGTCGCCTTCATCAGGATGATTAATGACCAATCACTTCACAGACGTGATCTCGCGAGATTTACGGTCACATACACGTGACCTTATTCAGACGAGACTTCATTGATACTTGACGTGAGCAATTGAGCAGTGGTCGCTGAAAATTTGATCCCTGTGCAACTGTGTGTTGGTATAAAGTTCAACGTTTTGCTGTCAAGTGTATGCAATCATAAGCTAACGTCTCCTACCAAATTTAAGCACTCAACTAGAAAGGCCGACATTTGCTTTGGAGCAAATTCAGCATGACTTCACCACATTTCACGACATGGCAGGGAAAGAAGGAGAAATCGAACGGAAAACAATTCTTTACATTTATATAACTATAGTAGGAAGTGACAACTGTTAATTGCATAATGCAAACTGTTGATTTTCAAGATAAAAAGAAGCGTTTATGCCCCACATTCCAATGCTGGAGCAGGAAAGCTTGACATACCTACCAAAACACTTGATTAAAGTCCATACTGTAATTATGGCATGGCTTTGTACAGGTGTTAATTTAGTTAAAGCAATCAAATCCGAACAGCCAATCAGCAATGAGAATGGAGGAAAGCTGCATGCCTATTGGTTGCCTTCTCTGCATTCCATTCTGATGACTCATGCCCAAATGTGGTAACACACTGCTATAGTACATTTTCTATAACACAACCAAAAAGCTCAAATAAAACCATTCTAAAAGCCTGTATCACAAAAATGAAAAAAAAGACTCCTGGGGGTATTTGCCCATTCTACCTTCATGCCAAAGTTCATGTTATTTGGCCCAAGAATGAAGGAGTTGAATCAATTTAAAGAAATGGCAGGAGGAGGAGAAAAAGAAACGTGAGCAAAAACAATATGACATCACCACAATAGTGGTGAAGTCATAAATATTAGCTGTGATCCTGCAGTCTGGTGTAATCGTGTCAAACCTTGCCATTGGGCGTTTCTGGCAAAAAGAAATGTGCTGCCTACCAGGTAGAATATGTACATCAAAAGCAGATTGATCGAAAGTCACTTGTTGGCGACGCCTCAGGGGGGAGCCTAATGGTACAGTATTGTGTGCAGTTTGCAAGAATTCTAGGAATTGCACAGGCATTTTTTTCCACAGGAATGGAATGTCTACAGGCATGTCTGGGATTTTGCTGACACACATCTATGCCCACATTCCTACGTAGTGAATTTCCAAGAAACCCTTGGGACATTATGGAAATTGTACAGATTCACAACTGAGCAAACACATGCTGATTTACATCCCTGTCCACTCCCATGCAACATTATCTAGCTCATATAGCTATAGCTCCCATGATGTTAATGATGTAAGCAGTAAATGAGTTTTCTGAATTAGTGTAGAACATCTTCCCCTACGTATCATCGACAGTCTTCAACTCTGCTGCATTTGAACAGGTGAGGTACTATATCTTTCTCCCTATAATAATTGAGAAGTTTATTGCAAATTCATGCCCGGAGGTTAATTGCCAGTTACAAACATAAAAGAACATTGAAGAACAGTATATAAAATAACTAAAATCCACATAATGAAAGGTAGTTGTCTAAAATTATAGCTACGTCTAAGTCTAAAACTATGTCTGAAGGGTTTGACTTCTCTTTTATAACTGTAGAAGACATGTGTAACGTTATATCTGTAAGTCTCCTTCTCAGCATTTCCCCAACATGTTCAGGGTCACAATGTGAGTTATCAGAATGCCACAAAGAGGAGTATCCATTATGATCTAATACCGGTATGTCTTTAACACGTTGCAATAAAGTTTGTCTACGGGTATTTGTAGGCTTTGCTGTAAGAGAGAGCATCCGTTTGAAGGGAGTGTGAGGTTGTGTCCATTTGGACCAAGCATAACCAGAATTTAACTACTAGTATATCTATATACAAATATCTGTATCTAAAGGAAGTCTACCTAATTCTGCTCTACAGGCGACATTGCTTACTATTTCTAAATACACCAAGAACATTTTTACAGAATTGGTTGTGTACATTTTCGATAGGTGAGGTCTCATATGTAGTTTAATATAATATTTCTTGTGGACATCAGATATTGACGTTCAACTTGATAGGTTGTTAACGTTAGGTAAGCATAACCAAATCCTTCGACTAGATCAATTTTGTTATAGGACAATTATTCCACGGGTAATCATTCTCAATGGCAGATTATTTCCTGTACATTTAATAGTCCTTTATAACAGACAAGTTTACGTTTCACCTAAAATTAAAATCACACAAATCTATCACAGTTCCAACAACAGAGGAAGATTTTTACTTTTTACGATCGACACAGGTGTCCTATAGGGCTCTTTTTATTCATAAATACATTGGATGTTGTATTACCTTCTAAGGATTGCCAGGCCGTAAGAAGCACGTGGAAGGTCCCCATTTGGACAACCACACAGAACTGAAAACTAGCCCTTGTAGTGGTGAAACAGACCGCCGTGTTTCCCTGATGGGATCGGAAAACACCTCTAAGCTGACCCGCTGAGACTGGTTACCAGGCTTATAATCTCTGAACTCAGGCCGCAAATCTGTACCTTCCTGTGATGACTGCCTCAAACCAAGCCAAAGTGATCTCTCTTTTCAGCCGACAATCAGTCTGCTTTCCTCACATACCTACAATCATACCCACATTCCTTTCCCACATGCCTTTCAAGTGTATGTCCTACATTCTGACATTCTGGTCCACATTCCAGGATTCTCCACATGCCTTTCAAATGTCCTACATTCTGACATTCTGGTCCACATTCCAGGATTCCCCACATGCCTTTCAAGTGTATGTCCTACATTCTGGACCACTTTCCTACGAAGTGAAATTCCAGGAAACCCTTGCGACATTGTGGAAATTGAACAGATCATTCACAACTGAGCAGACACATGCTGATTCACATTCCTGTTCATGCCCTGGCCCCGGAGGCTAATTGCCAGTTACAAACATAAAAGAAGAGCAGTATATAAAATAACTAAAATCTACAAATGAAAGGTATTTGTCTAAAATTATAGCTATGTCTAAAACTATGTCTGAAGGGTTTGACTTCTCTCTTGTAAAGACTTGTAAACTGAAGAAGACATGTGTATATCTGTAAGTCAGAGTCCTTCTCAGCATTTCCCCCAACATGTTCAGGGTCACAATGTTGATTCGGAATGCCACAAAGAGGAGTATCCATTGTGATCTAATACCGGTATGTCTTTAAGTTTAACACGTTGCAGTAAAGTTAGTCTACGGGTATTTGTTGGAAGGCTTTGCTGTAAGAGGAGAGCATCCATTTGAAGGGAGTGTGAGGTTGTGCCCATTTGGACCAAGCATCTACCTAATTCTGCTCTACAGGCGACATTGCTACTATTTCTAAATAGATATAATAAGAATTCTAGGAATTGTACAGGCATTTTTGTCCACAGGCATGCGGAATGTCCACAGGCATTTCTCTGACCCACATCTATGCCCGCATTCCTGGAACCCTGAAGACCTGTCTGCCCCAGATGGTCCTACTTTCTGTGACCCCGGGGCTCGTTCACTATGCACTCAGGGGAGGAGTGTACTGTATCTGTCTAGAAAAAAATCATGAAATGATGGCAGTGCCATGCAAACAATAACCCTAACAGCAACCACCGTCGCCATGGCAATGTATGTTTTCATTGCCAGTCTTGTTGCTTCTGTATTTAACAAAAATGTGTCGTGTATCATCCAAGCTGCGCCCATAGGCATGTTTTTCTGATTCATTTCAGGAGACCTAAGTCGTCTAACTTAGGCCACAGCAAGTAATTTTTATGGATGACATCAGCGCGTGCATTGATTTTTTTTTTAATTTTCGCTTTATTTTAGAAAACAACAAATTTTGTTGTCCTCTGACAGTGGTCCACATGCCGAAAATGGGCAAAGGTGTCTGTTGCCATACCAGAATGTAGATGACCGATAAATATGAAGAGAGGAGAAAATACAATGCTCTGAGTTATTGTTTTTATTGTCTTTTTACTTTGATGCACTTTGATCATTCCTTTTAATCTTAGATGTGATGTTCCCACTGAATCAAAAGCATTGTGTACAATGATTGAAAACTTTTATTTTTCAGTGACAATGGATGTTGTAATACTAGTAGTTGACAGTAAACCCAGCACAATACAAGTATCATTTCATGTTTAACAAGATTTCTGGTGTCAAAGTTTGAAAATGTAGGAATCTTGTTTTTTTGCCCGCCTTGTTTTGTTTTCTCCCTATCGCATTAGATTTGGAGTCTGCGGAGGATGTCATCCATAAAATTTACTTGCTGTGGCCTTACATGTATCTCATGGCGTACTTACTATTTACCTGCAGACTATTTTCTCTAGCTTTAACTTAACTCTAACTTTACTCTAAAAAGCGTTATATATTGTACATTCTGTTATATCTTTCGGCACGGTGTCCGGAACTTTTCTAGTAACTACTGTATATATACAGACCATGTATACAAGTCTTTAAAAAAGACTACAACGATAACAAGCAAAAAGACAACTTATTAGCGTAACCAACCAGTATCCAGTTTTAAAGCGAGTTTTACTGGTTTTCTATTATCGGGTTAAATATGTAAATAATATCAAATTCAAACATAGTTCAGCTAACCTGTTCGTAGAAATCTTCCTTTCCAACAGGTTTAGTTGCTTCCTTCGGGCAGCTGAAAATGGCCTAGGTTTGGTCTCGTCTCGGCTCAGGACAGACGGCTTTTGCCATTGCAGCGTGTGTAGCTTGTAATTCGACAGGAGAATAGCTTTAACGTCTTGTTTGAATGGAGGACAAAATATCTTTGCCAGGAGCCCAGGATATAGTGGATAAAGTGGTACTCGCTGAGTCGGCTGGTACGGTGTACATACATGCAGACGTATACGAGTCCGTTTCACCACTGCTTAGATTTATTTATTTTGGCCACAGCAAATAAATTTTATGGATGACGTCTTCCGCAGACTCCAAATCTAATGCGCGCGGGCGAAAAAAAACAAGGCGGGCCGCAAAAAACAAGGTTCTTACATTTTGAAATGTTGACTCAATCATTGTACAAATGGTTTTGATTCAGCAGGAACATCACATATACACAGCCAGCATCACATATCACTGCATCAAAGTAAGAAACAAAACATAAAATCAGAGCCTTGTCTTGTCTCCTCTCTCTATAGTTATCTGCCATCCACCTTCCGGCATGGCAACAGACATCTTGGCCTATTTTCGGCATGGTGACCACTGTCAGAAGGCAACAAAATGCGCGCGCGGATGTTATCCATAAAAATTACTTGCTGTGGCCTTATTGGGCTGTCCAGACTAGTTAACAATAAAAGTACTTCAACGCGTTACACTTCAACGGATGTTGAAATACGGGCTTAAGTCCCTTGAAACCCAACCTGTTGTGTCCTTTTTTTCTTGCTCTTTAGATGTATCCCTTTTATCTAAAGACAAATTGAAACTTTGATGTCGTCTGAAAGTTTCCATCTCGCTGAAGAAACAAGCTAAGTGCAGACAATCAGAACTACAGATGCATGGCCGTTTCTACACCCACACATTTAATCTGAAGCTTTGCAAAGGCCCCGAAAGGTACTCTCCAAGCAGAGGTTTGGGTTTTGGGGGTATTTTTAGCGTGTTTTTAGCCTTTTTATCGGAGTTTCTCTTTTGCACTGAATTTTTCCCCATCAAACCCTGGTCAAGCTGCGAATATATATATAT
>NW_017803035.1:110711-115506 GCF_001625305.1 Branchiostoma belcheri
ATATATATATATATATATATATATATATATATATATATATATATATATATATATAAAGGGGATTTTTATCAGGGACAGACACGAACAAAACTCTAGAAGACGGGAAACGAATTGTTTTTTTTTTCATTCGCAGCTTGACAAGGCGAAGTGGTGTGATCTTTGACCACCCATTCGTCAACAAAGCAGGGCCTGCCACATATTCTTCTGCGCATGCGCGGACGACGCAGATTTTTTTTCTGTGCAGAGGACGCAGCTGTTTGCGCAGACGACGCAGGTGTTTGTACGATGCAGATGTGTACTTTTCGGCCACGGTACCTAGTCTACGCCAGACTCCTTTTGCAGGCTAAATAAATCGTAGAAATCGTCAATCAATTGTCTGTCAATTGAATACTTTCACATTTTTATCCGCGAACATCTGCTTGTTCGGAAGATTGGGTGGTGAAAATTTCACGTAAGATCGCTTGTGATTTGCAGTTTGTCAGGAGACCGCCAGAGGGTGCTTCTTACGCCTAACCCATGACCTGCTTGCTTCAATACGGTTTGAGTCTTCCTATTCCTCCTTGGTTCAATATCAGTTTTAATACGTCAAAGGCTTGAATTTAAGCACTGTCCAAATGCAAAAGTACCTAAGTAACGGGTTCCTCCCTCAGTACTCGGTGTTCAGTACTGAAGGTGCCTTCCGAACTGAACTTCCAGTTCGGAAGTTCTGTCAGAACTGGGCGTCCAGATCTGAGGCGACTTCAGAACTGGAAAACTCTGAATCAGTTCTGGAAACCGAGAACTGAACGTTCCTTCCGTACTGGAAAACGCGGAGCGGCTTTGGCGTGAGTATAGCCCGGCTTACAAGCGCTGCCGGGCGATAGTAAAGCCGGGCAAGCTGCCGGACGGCCGCCGCAACATAAGGCGAACACGGCTGCCGGAGGACAACGAGAATACCTACAGGAAGCGTCTACGGGAGACGAGAGAAACTGCCGGGCGGCTAACAACGAAGAGCGGGCTGTTGAAGATCGGCACATCGACCAGTTATAGACCAATACTAGTTTATACGTTGGTGATGTCAGCAAGGCTACTTCTACTACTGTATTGAGACATATCGTATTCAGTACTGGAACATCCCAGTACAAATTAGAACGTGAGAACAGGAAGCCCAGTTCGGAAATAATTTGAAAACTCGGCTTCCAGTACTGTAGAGTCACTTTTTACTGGTCAATCCAGTACGGAACCCGTTACTTAGGTACATCGACACTCGGCTTTCCAGTACTGAATGACCTCCGAACTGGGTAACCAGTACTGAATGACCAGTTGAACCAGCCTTCCTGTAGCCGGGACGCAACACAGTACTGGGGTCCGAGTACCGACGGACGTTCAGGTCTGGAAAACGAGTTCCGAAACAAGATTCAGTTCTGAACTTCCAGTTCTGACGAAGCTTCAGTACTGGAATAACGCCGTTCCGAACTGGAATTCCAGTTTAGAGCTTTCTTCAGAACTGGGCCCCGAGTATCGACGCTATTTTCTCCACGGTTTCCGTACTGGGCGCCCAGTAAGGAACCCGTTACTTTCGTACCTTTGCTGTCCAAATGGGAAATGTTTAAAGATATATCCATTTTAATTTATTCTGTTCACAAACAAACGTATCACTGAGCAAACACACAAACGCGGCTCCTCCCCGTTTCAAATTTGGTTGCGCCCAAACTCGCGCACAGACTACTGGGTAAGGCGGAAAATGGCGGCGCCCACAGAAAAGGAACCCGCCTCGGGCTCGGAGAGCGATCTTACCGACGAGGTGAGGAGAACAGCCGAGGAACTCAAGAACCAGGCAAACTCGTATTTCAAAGGTGGGTCAAATCATGAGTTATCCTCGTGATCTGACAGCTTTTTGATCACCGTAGAACGCTAAACTGCTTAGCCGGTTTGTAACGTTTATAGCTAGTGCAAAAACTCTTCGTTGTTGTTCACCATGGCAAGTTAGAATAACAATAAAAATATGTACTGTGCAGTTATTATCTTAAGAAGAAATAACACAACATTCAAATTAGTTTCACTTTATCCGACGATGTTGTTGTCCCTTTGGTATAATTTTTTCAAGCATCCGACCGATACGATTTTAAAATGATGACGTCAGAAATTCCTTGGGAACCAAAAATATATCCTCCTTGATACTAGTGATAGTGATACACGTGAGTGTCGAATCTTACATAAAAATGCGTGTAGGTTTTTAGTTTTGAGATTCGAGAAACGTAAATAGCTTGTTACGTATAACATCATATTTGGTACATTCCATAACAAAGTGAAATTCATTTTCTATATATATGCTTTGGACAAAATGGACAGAACCTTTGGTCAGGGGCTATATTGTAATATCTGCCACCTGTTTCAATATTCAATTTATGGCTACTGATTCTTATATATAGCTTTACATGGGGGACGAAACATTCCAAAGTGTACAGTACAAGTTGTGCTTAGGATACAGTCTGGTACAGTGTCATTACTAAATACATGTAAATTGTTTTGCAGACAAAGATTATGAGAAAGCAACAGAGTTCTACACCAGAGCGATCGACCTTAACCCTTATAATGCTGCATACTACGGCAACAGGAGCATCGCTTATCTACGCACAGAGTGCTTCGGATACGCTCTGTCAGATGCCTCCAAAGCACTGGAAGTCGACAGTTCTTACGTCAAGGTGTGAAGTCTCATTGTTTTTCAAGAATTCTGATGAATCTGAAGCCTATTCGAGTTTTCTGCATGTGAAAAATCTGTGTGTGAGAACTTGGCACAAAAACTTTGCAAGTGAAAAATGAAGTATGTCATAGGGCCACACCAATTTAATTTCTTGGTTAACGGATTCGCCGCTTCATTTTTTTCTGATTTGCAAATGAAAATAAAAATTCAGAATCAACTGCAAAATGCTTATATTTTGCCCTGAACAGTTGAAAACAGTCCTTTCCATCCTAGTTGTTACAGTTACAGTTATTCCATCTTTCAATGCAATTGCATTTGGTATCATTAAAAGTTCAAAAGTCATTGTTTAACTTTAAATTTTGAACCAGCCTGGTGTGTTGACTTCATGGCTCGTATCGTACCATTTTAGGCCATTGATAGGATGCCTAGGCCTGTTTTTATTTATTTTTTTTTTATTTGCAAGCCCGCTCCATTATTTTTGTAGAAAAATCCATTAACCAAGATATTAAATTGGTGTGGCCCAAGTGAAAAATGAAGTATTTCATCAGTATGTCAGAAAAGATGCAGTACTTACCAAATTCTTAGGCAGAAAAATGTGGATCCTGTGATATAATTTTCCATCTGATACCTGAAATTTATGTTCAAACAACTAATGTTCTTTTAGGAGTTTGGGAATAGCGTAATTTGTATATCTTCCAATTGCAAACTTTTTGTGGGTGAAAACTTTACCTTTCAAGAAAATCACCTTAATTTCACAGCCACTGAAAAAGTTGATGAAGCAAGGCTAGAAGGCAATTAAATGATATTCAATTTTATTTCTTGTCTTTTAAACATTTATGATATTCTGTAAGGCCACACCAAGTAAATTTTATGGATGACATCCTTTGGAGACCCTATATCTAATGCGAGAGGGACAAAAAAAACAAGAAGGGCCCTAAAAACAAGATGCCTAGATTAGAAATTTACTAAGAGACGACAAATGTTAGGACACAAATTGAATGAGGTGACACAGTGTAACAAGCAAGAAGACTTTTATTCATCATCAAAACAGCAATAAATCAGGTGGAACAGCAGTTGTCGTCCTGTCCTGTTTCTTTCATCACATTTTTGCAGGCCAGCAGAAACAAAGCATGTGCTCTTTACGTCAATCTGACGATTTGCGGCACTGTCGTGGCTCTTTGGTCATAGTTACAGGAAGCGGAATTTCTTGGGTTTTTTTTTAGGAACAGGCCAAAATCAATGTGCGTGCGGACGTCATCCATAAAATTTACTTGGTGTGGCCTAATGTATTACCATTAACATAGACAAAAGGTATATATGATTGTCTGAAAAGTATGAAAAGTCTTCTTTGTGAATTGGACCTAACCTTTTTTTAAATTTTAGGCCATGTTGATTTGATTATATGGATGACATCCTGCGGGAGCCCCAAAACTGATGCGCGCGTGCGAATAAAAAAAAAGTTTTGCAAAAAAAAAGGTTAAACTTTTCTATTATGAAATACTACGTGGTCATGAGAGTTGAGCAAATAGGCACAGAATATGGTTTGGTCGAATAATCTAGTCTTCAAGTTCATTTCTTTACAATTTCGCTTTTTTCGTTTTGATTTTTGGCATTCTACGACATTGGTATAGTTTTTATAATTTTTTTGTAACTTATGGTATATTTTTGCTCATTTTGCAACTGTTTTGTACGATTTACAGTATGGTTGAAAACTTTCTTTTTTTTTTGAAACGGCCGAAAATTCATGCGCGCGCGGATGTCATCCATATAATCAAATCAACATGGCCTAACTGTTAATCTTACGTATCGTAACTGAACCTCTTCATCGATCACATTGCTAACAATGAAAACAAACCCCCGGGCCGCAGGAGGAGCTGAAGCGGGAGGAGGAGGCCCGTGAGCGGGAGTACATGGAGCGGTACGCCCGGGGCGAGGCGTCGGACGTGGACGACTCCGAGGAGGACGAGTCCCTGTCCGCCACCAGTGAGACCCTGGCGCCCAAGTTCGTCAAGAACTTCGAGAACATGACGATCTACGATGGCGACCCCGTCAGGTAAGTTTTACCGTGCAAATTTCAAATTCATAATTCATAATTAAGGATGTTAGTATTTT
>NW_017803035.1:115526-194955 GCF_001625305.1 Branchiostoma belcheri
TCATCCATAAAATTTACTTGGTGTGGCCTAATGTATTACCATTAACATAGACAAAAGGTATATATGATTGTCTGAAAAGTATGAAAAGTCTTCTTTGTGAATTGGACCTAACCTTTTTTTAAATTTTAGGCCATGTTGATTTGATTATATGGATGACATCCTGCGGGAGCCCCAAAACTGATGCGCGCGTGCGAATAAAAAAAAGTTTTGCAAAAAAAAGGTTAACTTTTCTATTAATTGAAATCTACGTGGTCATGAGAGTTGAGCAAATAGGCACAGAATATGGTTTGGCGAATAATCTAGTCTTCAAGTTCATTTCTTTACAATTTCGTCTTTTTTCGTTTGATTTTGGCATTCTACGACATTGGTATTGTTTTTATTAATTTTTTTGATAACTTATGGTATATTTTTCCTCATTTTGCAACTGTTTTGTACGATTTACAGTATGGTTGAAAACTTTTTTTTTTTGGAAACGGCCGAAAATTCATGCGCGCGCGGAATTGTCATCCATATAATCAAATCAACATGGCCTTATCTAAATTTTCTACTTCTATGCAGGGTTACTATAGGAGAGCCTCTGCAAACATGGCTATTGGAAAGTTCAAGATAGCACTGAAGGATTTTGAAACAGTAAGTTCATTCTTATGCTTACCTTCCCACTAAACAATCAAAACAAACCAGGTTAATGACCTGAACCAGTGTCTGTCACCATGGTAACTGGTGGTGTAGCATACTTGTGGTGTTGGATGATATGTACATGTAGCAAGTGGCAGGACAGTTGGAGGGACCATATAATGTGTTTGAGCAAGAACGAACAGCAGTATTTTCTTAGGCTAGACCATATGAAAGTAAACATGACATATTCGTTTTGCAAAATGTTACTTTTTTTGGTTTTCAGTTCTTTTAATTACCGTTTTTCGCGTTTGGGTGGACGGATTCTTTTGAGACTCAGTGCATGTTTTGCTATTGGGCTGTAGTTGATGCACGTTCTTTTGTTTTTATTGTATATGTGTTTTAGGGCGTCAAAATGGTGCCTTTTGGTGGCCCCAGATCACCCCTTTGAGCGTGAAAATCGTCACGACCGTTGACCTTTGGCGTGTTTAAAATATTCTCGGTCTGGTCCACGTATATGACCCCTCGTACAGAGGGGTGTCTGGTCTCGATAAATTCTTTGTTTAAAACCCTAGTCCTGCGGCGTGCAACAATTGTTGTTGTGCACAAAATTCAACACCATCAACTATACATAACAAACAACATATATATTAAAAATATACAATAAAATCTCAGATTCTACTTGTTAATTTGCTGATTTTACTTGGCAAAAAGACAAATCATTTCTGCAGAGAAAAAAATTAAATTGTATTTTATGTTTATCCCACTATAAAAGGTTGTGAAAGTTCGCCCTAATGACAAGGATGCCAAGGCCAAGTTTACAGAATGTAACAAGATCGTGAAGAGGCAGGCGTTTGAGCGGGCCATCAGAGTGGATGACGTGAAGAAGTGTGTGTCTGAATCCATCAACCTGGAGAGCATGGGTGAGTTAACTGTGTAACTTTTATTAACCCTTGTTGTTTTGCACATACAGTACCATCTATATAGCACCCTGTATATATACTATTAGGTACATTGTAGTAACTTGTACAACTTAGGGATATTTCTCGTGCAACTCATCACACCGCAGCGAAACGCAACGAATGCAACTATGCCACCGCAGGGCAAAAAAAGTTGGGGGACCTAATTAAGACAGGAAATTGTTGGAAAATATTGTGTAAGAAAAGCAGCGTGCAAAATACCTGGTTGTCCAGTTGCCCCGGGCAACCAAGTTTTACTTGGGGCAACCTATTTTTGAACCTAGGTAGCCCAGTGTGCTACCTGAATTTTAAGAATGCCCCCCCCCCAAATCATGCCCACTTGGCTTGCATCACTGTATCCGGCAGATGCTTTTTAATTTTAGGTATTAATGGCTATTACTAGTATCAGTTAACTAAAGGCTGTGAGAAATATTGTCAAAGGCTTATGTATGTAACATTACTTAATTTGAGGAAAGTAGTAACTTACAGATGGGGCAACCTAAAATTCTGATGGGCAACCTAATTTTTGCCTGGTTTGTACACAGTGCCTTTAGAGTAACACCAGCTTCGCAGGCATGCAGCGACAGTTAGTTTGATACAGGGCTCAAAATACCACCTGCAATTATCATGCCTGTAGCCAGGGGGAGTTCGGCGGGTTCAGAAGAACCACTCACAAGGCCCAAAGGTCCACTTTTTATTTAAAGGTTCAAAATTTTTCTTTAAAAGGTGGACAGATTTGTATCTCTGGCAAGGCTGGAATCCTAAAAAAACTTCTAACTGTGTCATTGAACAGGCCTCAAAATTCTTTTTTTTTTAATACAGTATAGGTGCACTGGTATTTTGAGCCCCGTTGAATAAGAAGTTATCTCTTATTTTTCCTTTGAAATCCTCTCAAAAATGCAGGAAATGCTATTTCAGAACATTCAATGTGCGCATCAATGGTCCCTCAGACAATGGAAAGAAACCTCCCCCCCCCCCTCAATCAAAATCCTGGCTATGGACATGTACATTTTGTATGTGCAGGTACCTGTACTGGTCCATGAAAAAAAAAAACAGTTCCAGCTGCAGCTACATGTAGGTGTTGCAAGTGAAAATATGTATTACTGAGTACATGTACATGTACATGTACATATTTAATATTGTACTTATTGTGTACATGAAAAAATTCTTTACTCTTACATGTTCAAAATTGTTGAAATTTTGAAGACAGATTTTTACTCTTTGTTGTTTTTTTTTGTTAGATATTGAGGATGACTACGGTGGTCCTGCATTAGAAGATGGGAAGGTGACAGTCAAGTTCATGGAAGACCTGATGGAGTGGTTCAAGGCACAGAAGAAACTGCACAGGAAATATGCATACAAGGTTACCATCTCATGAACTTATTAAAATATTAAAAGTAAAATTAATATCATTTATACAATCCACTTGAATATTACTACTGAGTCAGACACAATGTCATGTATAGATAAAGGATAGACATACAATGTACAAGTATCAATATCATTTGTGATGATTGTGCATTAATAAGTTGTTGCGTTGTTTTAAGAACAAAATTTGTTTGAGAATTAAAATTCTCAGTGTTTTATTTCAAACCTTATTTCGTTATCCAAATTTGGTACCTGTCTGACTTTTATCTATAATTGTTTATAATAGACATCTGTATTGTAACTTATTTCTTTATCCTAATTTATTACAATCTAAATTACTTACGTTTTAATTTGTTATTAGTCATTTCAATTTCCTTTTAAAACAAATATATATTAAATAATTCTTCCCATTCACTCACTCACTCACTCACTCATTTATCATCAGTTTCTCTTTTCCCATCTCTAGATCTTACTTGATGTGAAAGAAATTTTTGAGCAGCAACCTTCCCTGGTGGACATCAAAATATCTGATGTAAGTGTGATGTCTTTCTTTCTGTCTTTGAAAAGAGTATGAAGGACCAAAAAACGTTTTTCAGCTTACTTGCACTGGTGTAGGGAACATAGAAATTAAAATTATCTTCATATCACCTGCACCACTCAGAATTTGTAATGTGTGCAATTGTTGGTCGTTGTGAATCAGTATTCTTAATTGTAAGCAGGGCTCTAGCCAGCACCCATTTTTCCGTCAATTGCAGGAACTTTGTGGCAAAATGAAGGAAAAATTTCTAAACCAATCCGTCAACCTTGATACCAGAAATATACATTGTAACATTCAATTTTCAAAAGGATCACAATAACAACTATGATTTGCCTCTCAAAATGTGGGAAAGTTTGTTTTTAAAGGTTTCGAAATCCAAAATTTGCCCCCAGACACCCCCTAGATTCTGAGCACTCTCCCTACAGGTCAGATCATGGACTTTGGCTGACGGAACAGGATTTAGAGCTGGCTTGAGCCCTGGTTGTAAGGGTTTATGGACATATATATATATATATTAAATTAATGAATTAGGACCTGGAATTAAAAAACAGTATAATTCCTCATGATCATTCCATAAAGATTAACATTGTTTGGTGAAGATATGGGGTCATGGAACTCTAATATTACCTTTATGTAAGGCCACACCGACTTAATTTTATGGATGACATCCTCATGAAGACACCCAAACTAGTGTGCGCGGGCGAATAAAAAAAATGCTACTAAACCACAGGAAAACAAAGCTGGTGCAGTGAATTTGCGACAGTGCATAGCGACGTACAACATGCTGGCTTTTTGCGGAATTTATGAATCGGCACTGTACATATGTACTGAGTTCTTTAGTCGTGGAGCTTCGGTAGCCTGGGTGCCGTCCTCCAGAGTTACCACAGGCTCCATATTGCCATAACTACTATGGACTACCCCGGCCAAGAGCCAGGCCAGAACCTCGGAGGACGTGATCTTTTTTATTTGTTTTTTGAGAACAGGTGAAAATCAATGCGCGCGTGGATGTCATCCATAAGATTAAGGCGGTGTGGCCTAATTGCCTATTGATGATTGATTTCTTCCCAGGGTTCCAAGTTCACAGTGTGTGGTGACATCCATGGCCAGTATTATGACCTTATGAACATCTTCAAACTGAATGGAAACCCCAGTAAAGAAAATCCATATGTATCCTTTGCTTTTTTTGGCGACACCTCGGGGGCGGAGCCATTTGTACAGTACTGCAATTGAGTTGTAAAATTTTCTTAATACTTATTTTTGACAACACCTTGAGGGACCAGCCTTTCAAAATAGCAGGAAGGAAATCTAATCCAATGGTTGGCTTGGGGCATAAAAAACTTTGTAGTATGTACGGTATAAACTGGTGCAATAGCTCAATCGGTGGAGTGCTCACCTTGTAACCGGGAGGTCGTGAGTTCAAACCCCAGCCTGGTTTCTCTGCATAGCACTCAGCATCTATGAGAAAGAGTGTGGGAAGGTCAAACACACAGCACTACCAGTGGACCAGCCCCCTGCTGTAGTGGTTGCACAACTGTGTGGCCAAAGGATTACAGATATGGAGATGGGCACCACCCCTATGCTCTGCCATAAAGTGGAATGGGAACCGTAAATAATTTCATCAGGTTGGAAGATACTTAGGATATAGAATCTTCTTCTTACACAACCATAGAGTTTCTCACCTGCTTACGTCCAGGTCCTTGGCAGATCTGTTAGCACCTTTGGTGGGGAAGTCTACACACCACATTAAGAACTCAAAACACTTAGCAGAAGAAATGTCCACTATATTAGTAGAGGAAGATGAGATGTTCTTGTCCCATGACGTTGTCTCCCTTTTTACCAATACCCCCATCCCAGAGACACTTGGCATCATCAGAAGAAGACTCCAAGGGGATAAAGAGCTGAAGAACCGGACGAACCTAGAGGTTGAGGATATCCTAGAACTCTTATCTTTTATTGTCACAACCACTTATTTCAGCTTCCGGGGGGATATTTTCCAGCAGAAGTTTGGGACAACTAAGGGTAGCCCAGTATCTCCAGTGTTGGCCAACCTGTTTATGGAATGGCTGGAACAGGAAGCCATTGCCACAGCACCCATTTCCTGTAGACCCAAGCTTTGGAAGAGATACGTGGACGATGTGATGGAGATAGTGAAGAAGGGTGTCCATCAAGATCTCACAGACCATCTTAACAACATAGATCCCACAGGAAGTATTCAGTTCAGGCATGAGGAGGAGAAAGACAACACATTACCGTTCCTGGATACTCTCCTGGTACGAAAGGGGGATGGAACAGTCAAACTTCTAGTGTACAGGAAAAGCACAGATACAGACCAGTATCTAAATTTTCAGTCCCACCATCCGCTGCACCAGAAGCTTGGAGTCATCCGCACCCTTATGGACAGATGTAACTCTGTAGTGACGGAGGAGGAGGACAAGGAAAGAGAAACACAACACATCAGAAGAGCCCTCATCCGATGTGGTTACCCACAATGGACCTTTCGAAAAGTTGAACAGAAAGAGAAAAGGCCAAAGCAGACAGAGAAGAACAAGAAGGAAGGGGAGAAAACCAGGACCATGGTGGTCATCCCATATGTGAAAGGTGTCACCGAACCATTAGAAAGGATCTTTAGAAAACACCGGATAACCACAGCAGTTAAACCTAAAACAACATTGAGGAACTTGCTTGTCCACCCTAAGGACAAGTTGGGGGACCATGTGAAAACGGATTGTGTTTACAGAATTCCTTGCAAAAGTTGTGCTGAAGTGTACATTGGAGAGACGGGAAGGACCTTTGGCAAAGACTGGAAGAACACAGAAAAGAGGCAGACAACAGCGAAGCCATAAGATATACACGGTCCCAGAAACAGCAAGCACAAAAAGAAGAGAAGAAATCGGCAGTTACAGACCATGTTGCCAGGAACAATTGTGTGATAGACTGGGAGGGAGCCAGGGTCATAGATAGAGAGGACAACAGAAGAATCCGTTGGATTAAAGAAGCAGTCTGGATAAGGAAGTCAACCCCAGTGATGAACCGGGACGAGAGGGGATACAAGCTCAGCCACGTTTGGGATTGCATTCTCGCCGCAAAAGCGTAAGCAGGTGAGAAACTCTATGGTTGTGTAAGAAGAAGATTCTATATCCTAAGTGGAATGGGAACTTTTTTTTCAGTTTGTACACACTATTACAGCTTTTTTCCCCCTATACCTATATTTTTTCATACATTGTTTTGGGCACCATTTATTCCATATCATAAATCAAATTATTTATTTATTTATTCTTTTTGTTTTAATTCTTGTTGAAATATTGGGAGTGGTTTACAGGGCAAAACCAGCTGACATACAGTACTATACTCACAATCTATTTTTGAACTAGAAAGGCCAATATTTGCTTTGGAGCAAATACAGCGATGGGTTCACCACATTTTACCACATGGCAGGGAAAGAATGAGAAACACAAGGGAAAACAATGATTTACATTGATATAACTATAATATGAAGTAAAATACAACTAAAACAACAGTTGGATAGCTATTCCCTACTTTATTGGTTAGGATTTTTAATTGCATAATGCAAACTGTTGATTTTCAAAATAAAAAAAACGTCCATGCCCGGCATTCCAATGCTGGAGCAGGAAAGCTTGAAATACCTACCAAAACACTTGAATACAGACATACTGTCAGTATGGAAATGCTTCTGTGCAGGTGTTGATCAAGTTAAATCCCAACAGCCAATCAGCAAGAAGTATAGAGGAAAGCTGCATGCCTATTGGTTGATGCCCTGCATTCCATTGTGATGACTCATGCCCAAACGTGGTAAACAAGGCAAACTAACACAGTAATACATTTGCTATAACACAGCCAAAAAACTCAAATAAAACCATTCTAAAAGCCTGTATCACAATATTTTAAAAAACGCCTAGGGGTATTTGCCCACTGTACCTCCATACCAAATTTCAGGACCTTAGGCCCTAAAATGAAGAAGCTGAATCCATTTAAAAAATGGCAGGAGAAGGAGGAGGAGAAGAAGGAGAAGAAACATCAGAAAAAGCAATATGGTTTCACCACACCACTTCGTGGTGTGGTGAACCCATAATTAATATGTTTCCCTTCTTTACCTGCATTTGGTATAAAGAATTGTAATAAACTTAATATTTAGAAACAGTGTTGAAAACTTGACTTCCTTGACTGTATTCTAAGTTATTCAATGGTGACTTTGTGGACAGAGGTTCCTTCTCAGTGGAGTGTATACTGGTGCTGTTTGGATGGAAACTCTTGATACCAGATAGCTTCTTCATGGCCAGGGGTAAGTACATTGTACAATCATGTACAGTCATGATAATTATAGAATACAACACGGGGTATTCCGTATCGCCCGAGGTACCAGCCCGACCGAGCGTCAGATCGCCCAATGGCCGCAGGCTGGGGGGAGATCCGATCCGTGGGAGGGCTGGGACCTAGGGCGATGCGGAATACACCGTGTTGTATTTTATTTATGTCATACCCACCCAAGAAAACACGCCTTTTAATGCGAAATGAGCAAAATTTGGTGTCCCTAAACCCAAAAAATGCAACAACATCAATTCCAACGTCCAAATTTTGCATTCGAATTTTCGACAGAGGTGCACGCGGTAAGGGAGAAACGCGTTCAAATCGTTCTATGGAACATTTGGAAGCCCCGGGCCGTACAGGTTAAGAACCCCCAGGCCGTACCGCTAGTTATCACACGGGCCGGAACACCGTATCGAACGTAATCGCGGCCCAGGTAGGCCATAAAGAAGGTTATCGCAATCAAAACAAGGAGTGGAATGAACTTGAGAATACTGTTGTACATAATGTATATGTTGGTCTGTTCTTTGAAAGTTGCATAGTGTAACAAAGTGTCTTATCTTTAGGCCACACTAATTTAATTTGTTGGTTCTCGGATTCGCCTCTTCAATTTTTTTTGATTTGCAAAAATTTGTTTTATTGCAATCCTCTGGTATTTTACAGTTTTGCTATGCACAAACTGAATGTGCCTTGTGTGGGCTGTTTTCAGGAACCATAAATATTAGAAAAGTGAGATGACTGCACAAATACATGTACAATGTATGTTGAAAAGTGGAAGTAAAATTTACAATCACACAAAGATTTCTTCAATTAAGATATTGCATTTTTTGGTGTTAAAATGTTACCTACCGGAAGTGCTGTGTACCTAAACCCACATTTAGGTTCAGGTCTGGATTCAAGTCCAGAGGTTTAGGTTCAGTTCCAGGACTCGTAGTCGTAAGACCAGACCTAAACCCATGGCATATACAAAATTGCATGTTGGCAACCTTGCAATGTTGCTTGGGCAAAACTTTGGCCACGAAACATGGAGGCCGACACTTGACGATGCCCGATGGCAACGTTTTCTTCATTTTGCCGCAAAGATTTTGCAATCTACGGATGGTTTTAGGTAGTTTGGAAAGAAAAGGGGTATGTGAAATGGGTTTTTACCTCCGGGGGAGGAGACATCCTTCCGTGGAAGGGTTTTGTGATGTTCGCAGCTGTTTCTCGTGTTTGGGTGAACGGATTCTTTTGAGACTCGGTATATGTTTTGCTATTGGGCTGCAGATGATGCACATTCTTTTGTTTTTATTGTACATGTTTTTCGGGAGTGAAAATGGTGCCATTTGGTGACCCTAGAACACCCCTTTGAGCGTGAAGGTGGTCGCGACCGTTGACCTTTGGCATGTATTAGGTACTGTCGGTCTCGTCCACAAAGGTGACCCCTCACACAGAGGGCTGTCCGGTCGTGATAAATTCTAGTCCTGCGGCACGCAACAATTGTTATGTAAACAAAATATAAAAATATACAATAAAAAGCCCGGAGGTATAAAATCTCAGATTTTACTTGTTTTTTTTGGGTAATAAGTCCGGACTCTTGACTTTTAGGTTTTTTTTGGACTTGAACCTAAACATTCTTACAAGTCCTGATCCAAGTCCAGTGAACTGGTACACAGCACTACCTACGTATACCAGTAATACCCTGTAAAGCCGCGGTCACAACCCACTGTACATGCTTTTTGTCCGTACATTTTTTGGGAGGCTACGTCTGCTACTTTTTTTCTGAAAACGTGGGGAAGGAGTGGCATCAACGCACGTCACTCGCACGGTTTCGCAAGGTGTAAGAGTGTGGTCTGCACGCCACGTCTGGCCGTGAGCGGTTGCGTGCATCGTACGTTGCGCAAGTGGTAAGTGAGTTGTACGTGCTTACAACGTACGATCTCTGTGCGATTGCAACTTTACCGTAAGGAGGCTGTACTCACACGTGCGTCTTTTGTACGGTACGTACGGGGTATGCGCATTGCCCGTACTCGCACGCACGGGTGGTGAATCCGTAGACCGCAAGCAGAAAAAGTGTCACATGCACTTAAAGTTCTACGGCATGTCAGCGTGCTCCCAAATCCGTAGGATTCCGTACGGAGGCGGTACTCACCACGCACGGATGCCCTACATTTGCCCACGTTTTTGCACGTAGACAGCACGCAGAAGCACGTATGGCGGGTTGTGACCGGAGCTTAACCTGTCTTTTCATACTGAATCTAGCGTTGTTGTCCTCCGTGTCTCCTTAAGGTAACCATGAGACAGAGACGATGAACCAGATGTATGGCTTCGAGGGAGAGGTCAAGACGAAGTACTCTGCACAGATGGCCGAGCTCTTCACTGAAGTCTACAACCTACTACCGCTCACACACTGTATCAACAGCAAGATCCTGGTAAAACTTACTACTGCTCACACACTGTATCAACAGCAAAATCCTGGTAAAACTTACTACTGCTCACACACTGTATCAACAGCAAGATCCTGGTAAAACTTACTACTACTCACACACTGTATCAACAGCAAAATCCTGGTAAAACTTACTACTGCTCACACACTGTATCAACAGCAAGATCCTGGTACATTGTAAAACCTTCTGTGAAGACCCTGTCACACATTCAGAACCCTCCCCCAACCATGTACTCTCCAAGCAGAGGTAGGGTCGCTCGGTATTTTGGCAGTATTTTCGCGTTTTTAATTACGTCTTTCTACTTTTACGGTTTTTCTCTGGTCTTTGTAAGGGGAGGAAGACCAGAGAAAAACCGTAAAAGTAGAACGTATTAAAAACGCGAAAATACTGCCAAAATACCGAGCGACCCTACCTCTGCTTGGAGAGTACCAACCATGCACAAACCAACCTAGGTTGGCTAAAGTTCTGGTTAGGCCACGTCTATAAAAATCAAGTGAAATTTGAGTCAAATTTGACTTCCAACCATGACCACTGCTGATCTATACTCCTGAATACCAGCCCTAACCTCAACATGGCCGAACTTCCCATCCACACCCTAATGTTTTAAACATTTTGAAAGCTGAACAGTAGCCAACCTCAATAAACACCAGCCAATTACCACAGCCCCTCTGCTCCTATAAGGCCACAGCAAGTAAATTTTGTTGATGACATCCTCCGCAGACTCCAAATCTAATGCAAGCAGGCGAAAAAACAAGACGGGCTAAAAAAACAACTTGAAGGAACCTACATTTTAAAATGATTTTAACTCACTCATCACCTTTTCTTGTCTTCTCTCTTCATATTTATCTACCATCCACATTCCGGCATGGCAACAGACATCTTTGCCCATTTTCAGCATGTTGACCACTGTCAGAAGACAACAAAATTTCTTCTTTTTTTTCTCCAAAATCAGGCAAAAATTAATGCGTGCGCTGATGTCATCCATAAAAATTACTTTTTGTGGCCTAACCATGGTCGGGTGGAGTTCAGGATACACAATTTTGCATGTTGACAAACATTTTACATTCAGTAAATATAAAGCTAATATTAAACAATATTATGCCAACATCCTAACCTGATTTTTTCAGTCTGCAAGATGGGTATTTCTAACACTGTGTTGTTTGTCCCTAGTGTATGCATGGAGGGCTCTTCAGTAGAGATGATGTGACGCTGGACGAAATCAAGAAGATAGACAGGAATAGACAACCTCCAGACTCAGGTTTGTTTTTAAATTTAACTGACTCCAGTTTAATTCTGGACTTCCAGTTTAACTCCGGACTAATTCCAATATCTCTCAGCAACCTTACATCTAGATGGGCTAATATCGCTAACTTGTGGAGACAGTACATGGTGTCACCTGAAGGATGAACTGAACTGAACTGAATATCGTAAACTCTAAGTAAAAATGATGTGAAAAATATGTGGTAGCCATCGAGGACCCCTTGGGTATTAACCCAATTCTGCAGAATTCTGAACTGGAGCCAGATTTCTGGGAACTGGTCAGCCAGAATTCTGCAGAATTGGGTTGCATCATTTTTACCTCTAGTTTACAAAATTAGCCCATCTAGATGTAAGGTTGGTGAGATATGGAATTAGTCTGGAATTAATTAAACTGGAGACTGTTTTTAGTTTTTGTCCTGCAAATTGGTAAACTGCGGTAAGGTCGCAAATATAAAATAATTTCATCTGGTTGGTAGAACATAGGATATTTTTACACAACTTAATGTTCCTCACCTTCTGAGGAGGATGTTGGACTGGCATCAAAATTTAAGCAGGTGAGAAACATTAGCGATTGTGTAAATAAATATGCATTGAAAGTAAAGTAACATTGAAAATTACCTGCACCAGACATGTTTTACCTGCACCACCTTTATTTCTTCTATACTTCATATAGGTGATAACAGTCAACAGGAAATAGAAATTCACATATAGTATTACCCAACATTATAGATAAAGTCCTAAATGAAAATTGGTTGACTTTAGTTCCTGTTCGTTCTGCCATGACAATGAAGAAACCTATGTTCTTTTTCTGGGAATGTCCACATGTTGTGTTATTTTGGAATAATATACAGAATTGGTTAAAAGAAAAAAATAATATAAATTGTGACTTAAATACCTTTATGATTATATTTGGAGATTTATCTTTAAATGCATCTCCCCTAAAAATTTGATAATTTTCTCAGGGAAAATGTTCATCTTTAGGTGCAGACGTCTAAAAACAATACATTTCCAGTCCTTTAAAAAACTGATAACTACTAAGTCTTTTAGTTTGAAAAGACAGAACGTCTTATTGCATCTCGGAAGGGAAAGCTGGAGAGGCATCGGGGTAAGTGGGGAGCATTATGTTAATACTTTAAATCAATATAATCGATATATATGTGTATCGATATATATAAAAAAAAAAGAAACTTTAATGAACAGTTACTGTTGTTGCCTGATGACAACCATGTGGTGTATTGAAGATTCCTCTTTTTGTTGTGACAGGTGTGATGTGTGAGCTGTTGTGGTCAGATCCTCAAATCCTGGTGAGCAAAACTTTTTATTGTCGATACAAACAACAGTAGACACCTCCCTTTAGTTATAGTCTTTAATGAAATAATGATTATAGTTGAAGCAGCTGGAGAGCAGCTATTAGACCTAAACGACACCCCACGACGTCCAACCCTTGCATGACGGGGAACAACGGACGCTAAGCCGTGCAGTGAGTGAGTGTGAGTGTCGTGTCCAACATATATCTGATTCAACAATGTAGGATACTAAAGCATTAAAAAGTGTTAAGGAGTTACATGTAGACTAGAGGCAATGTTCATGTTCATAATTCTCCAAGGTGCACTAGAACCAACACATCAAAGCAGTGCTATAATTGAGGAGGGCCTGCAAGGGGGGGTCCCGACAACGCTCTACGCTGAATTCGGAAACCTCCCGATTACGCTTTACGATAAATTCCAAGTGGCTACAACGCATTAAGCAGAATTAAAACATTGAATACGCTCTACGCAAAAATATTAGTCTGTGGTCCGTCTACGCTCTACGTAGAATTAAAACGGCCGATTACGCTCTACGGAAAAGGGCTTGCGGGCCCCCATTAAGGGAATCTCAAGAATTTCTTGAATACTTACTGATGCTGCATTTAATTTAGTACATGTGTAGATCTCTTTTAAATCCTTTGGTTTTTTTAAATGTGGTGGCATTAGGATACCCAGCCAAATTATGAGAGTTGTTCTTGCTATACCTACATGTACACAATATGTACTTTACAAAACATCAGGCATGAGTACCTAGCTTTGGATAGGGACATCCCTCGGATATAGGATGTTGAATAGA
Organism: Branchiostoma belcheri; assembly: GCF_001625305.1. Taxonomy (NCBI): domain Eukaryota; kingdom Metazoa; phylum Chordata; class Leptocardii; order Amphioxiformes; family Branchiostomatidae; genus Branchiostoma; species Branchiostoma belcheri. The sequence continues at coordinate 129,116 of NW_017803035.1, forward strand.
GGGGAGAGGCACACCCTATGCACATTAAAGAACCCACTGCACCTTTTGAAAAAAGAGGAGGGACATGCCATGGTGTGTGATGGTCGAAATACTAAAAGCTTAAAAATTAGTGATTCACTACATTTGTACAAATCTTCCAGATGGAGGCCTGGCAAACCCTTGCCTCGTATAAGCCACATGCACTGGTATAGCCAGAAATGTCTATAAAACGTCTAACATTCTCGAAAGCACATTTTTAAACATTTGTAAGAATGTCTTTCCTGGTCTTTACAGGGTCTGTTTGGGGAGGACTTGCTTGTTGTGTTTTCCATTGTTCATGAGGTGTCTGTCAGAATGTCTTTAGAAAAAAACTGTGAAAACTGGCATGCGTATGAAAAGCACTGTACAAAGCCAAGACAATTTATAGGGCAGGACACCATTAATTAATAGACAGATGCTAGTATCTTTATAAGTGCACATTGTGCTAAACAAAGGACTGTCTCCTAGGGGTGTCCCTACCTGACGTGTGAAGAGACTATGGATATAAAATGTCCACCTTGGGTTATTTCGATGTCATTTTTCAGTAACTATGTCTACTTAATGTTCTCCCGACTGGCGTTTGTTCAGCAATGTCTAAATCATGTCTAATGTCCATTAGACGTTTTATAGACATTTTTGGCTCTACCAGTGATGGTCATTTACATCATAACCCCAAGTATAGCTACTCAAAAAGCATCATGCTTCACCTTTGTTGATGTTGACTAAACAACAACAACATTTAATATAAAACATCTTTTTTTTTCCCCAGCCTGGTCGAGCCCCCAGCAAGCGAGGTGTAGCTATCCAGTTTGGGCCGGATGTGACGCAAAAGTTCCTGGAGCTCAACAACTTAGACTACATCATCCGTAGTCACGAGGTCAAGCCGCTAGGGTACGAGGAGGCCCACAATGGGAAGTGTATCACTGTCTTCTCAGCTCCTAACTACTGGTAAGTTTAATGTTGAAGAGGTTCATCAGTCACGTAGAATTATCAATTAGTAGTTGTAGTAGTAGTGACTCATTTGAAAGGTAGAAACACGTACCTCCAAATTTTCGATGTCTATTGTACATCTTGATCACGGAATGACCTAGTCTCGCGAGAACACGAGACTAGGTCGAGACTTGTGTGGATCTTCTGACCTCCCCCGCCTCCTTGCGGAGTAGGGGTAGGTAGGACTTGGGCAGCTCCCAACCGTCATTACGATTCATCCCGGCACGTTCCAACTGGATGTGGACCGCTTCCTTAATCTTTCTATGTGACTTCCGGGTGTTTCTACCTTTCAAATGAGTCACTGATTGAGGAATATACTACAAATTGGTAAGTTTAAATATTTAAAGGCAGTCTTGAGAGTAGAGGCTAGTTTCATTTTCTAGAGGAACACAATTTGTTATTGATACAAAATCAACCAAAATTTAGTTGGAATACTTACAGGCCTCGAAATTAACTTTTTTACTTATTGCCCAGCACTGTCTACATGTACTACTTAGACTAAGTACAGTATGTATGACAGCAACTTGAAGTCAACTTTATTTTGCTTATCGGTATGTTCTGACTCCCGGGCGCTATAATTGCAGAATAGACAAGAAATTTGGGGGGCTTTTCCGAGCCAAAAGCCGGGACGTGTGCCTGAAGAACAAAAGTAGAGCTGACATTCTGATGTTGATTATTTTTCTATTGTCCCATAAATGTCCCAAAGTAACTTTTTAGTTGTCCCAGCCTAAATTTTAGTGGTCAGTGGCAATCGAACACTGTTAATTTCGAGCCCTGACTTACATGTACATGTATAATCCAGTAGCTCTGTAGTGCCCCTCCATGCAGACCCTTGTGTGGGGATGATGGGAATTTCAAGATCCCACCAGGACTCCATAACAGCCGCTGCTTTTTTTGAGGGCACCATTTTCAAATCTTTAGTATGGGTTTCAATTATGATGACCAAGACCACCGCTTTGAAGTTTGTCCAGTGGTTGTTTTCAAAAATATGTTTCCCATCCACAGTGACCAAATGGGAAACAAAGGTGCTTTTATCACACTCAACCCTCCCGACCTGTCTCCAAAGTTCACCACGTATGACTGTGTGGTAAGTTACAAAATTCCCTAAACGTTCTTCCCTTCTTGTCTATAATACTTACTTTTAATTTAGTTTTTAGTCATTCAGATTTTCTGCTCATTCTTTTAACGTAGTAATTTGAATCAATCCTATCCCGTACTGATATCTGTGAGGCAAAAATTTGATTTTCTGAAAGTTTTCATGTCTTATATATACTCACTGGTATTCTTTTCTGTGTGTTATACTAAATGTTATGAGGGGTCATGAGGTTTCTCGATGTTGGAAAACATTGATTGAGCTATCATTATGATTTACTGAGATACAAAAAGCTGTATCCGTCTCCATGTTAGTGTCCCTGTGATGTCGCATGAAAATGCTCTATATACATGTATTATTACAATCAAACTTGTCTAAGACAACCACCCAGGAGACCAAGAAAAAGTGGTCTTCTTAGACAAGACTTTGTGGTCTTTTTATACAAAAAAAAAGTATGGCAACAAGACATGACAGACAACAAGAAAAATGCAGCAAAATTTCCACCAATTTTACAATAGACCCACTGACACAAAGTGACCCAGCCTGCAATATCTTACATTGTGCAAAGATTGCCATGCTGTCACAATCAATGGCGAAATGGCTGATTCCATCAAGATTTCTCACTATTTATCGTTTAAAAAAAAATTTTCCGCCACACAATTGAAAATGACACAGCCTATGTACTAGGCAAGATTGGGCCATTGTGCAGTCCAAATGGTTGTGGTGATGTTGGACACCGTGTTTGGCTTAGGCAAGTCCCCTAAATCTTTGGACGAAAGTGGAAAAAGTGGACAGGTCATTATGGTCAGATGGCCGCCTTATAGTATTCTGATACAAAGTAAACAAATGAGATCATTCCATTCATTTCCTTGCATAATTAGCCCAGAAGTGAACAAAGAAGAAGCTCCTTCAGTTCCACCAAGCCCCTAGAAACAATAGAGAAGTCCAATCAAGCTTGTTTGAGCCCCCCAGACTGCCTTTTCAGTCCTTTTCCTGTTGGTTAAGTGATGTGGTGGTCGCTTGGGCAAGTATGACACTGTAATAAGCAGCATTGTTTTCACACTCATCTGCTGATTTCTGCTCTCTTCCAGCCTCACCCAAATGTGAAGCCCATGGCATACGCCAACTCCCTGCTGGCATCTTTCATGTGATGACTGTCCAGACCATAGTTTCTTCGTGTGTTATGTTAGTTCTGGCTTCTGTTACAGCTTTTCTACTTTTGTTTGTAATATACAACATTTACAATGTGTCAGAATTGAATAAAAGAATGCATTTGATTGGTTGGAAAGTGCATCATTCATGGAGTATCTGTATGCTGACCAATGGAGTTAAGGGGTACATGTCTCAATAGAGACAACTCAAGAACCAAAGGTTTCTAAAGCCATCCTATAATACATAACATATAGCTGTTACAGTACACTCAGGTGATTCTTTAAATCTGCAACAAGGGTAAAACGGATTAATAGGTTTTTTGCTAAACAAAATCTATAATAATTATAAGGCCACACAGTTTCATGGAATATATTAACTTGCATTAGAAAAACATGACTAATCTTTATTTTTCAGTTTCCCCGAAAAAGACTTTTCAATCAGCGATAATTTTAACACAATTTTAGCAGGATGTGATTGTTCTGCACTCCTGGTGCATTGTGGTCCAGGGTCAAAGATTCAGATCCCACAATCCTTTGTGTTCGGAATGTTTCCATGTAAATTCTTGTCTACATGTTCTTCTGATGGGCCTTGAACTCTGACCTTACCCACACTCCCTTGCAGTGCTGAAACTTTGAAAACCTTTCAGTGAAACTGTAAATTTTCATTATTTTAATTTAAATAAATAAAATCACTCTATTCTTCAAATTCACAAGCCCAGCAAATCTTGAAAGATTGACAATTGTAATCTCTCCCAGTTGAAAATTTAGAGATTCCTTACAAATAGTTACATGTACAAGTACCAGTATAGCCTTGGTCACAACCCGCCGTACATGCTTTTTCTCCGTACGTTTTTTTTTAGGCTACATGTACGTCTGCTACATTTTTTCTGAAAACGTGGGGAAAGAGTGGCGTCAACGCACGTCACTTGCACGGTTGCACAAAGTGTAAGAGTGTGGTCTGCATGCCAAGTCTGGCCGTGAGCGGTTGCGTGCATCATACGTTGCGCAAGTGGTGAGTGAGTTGTACGTGCTTACAACGTACGATCTCTGTGCGATTGCAACTTTACCGTAAGGAGGCCGTACTCACACGTGCGTCTTCCGTGTGGTACGTACGGGGCACACGCGACGCCCGTACTCGCACGCACGGGTGGTGAATCCGCAGACCGCACGCAGAAAAAGTTTTACATGCACTTAAAGTTCTACGGCGTGTCTGCGTGCTCCAAAATCCGTAGGATTCCGTGCGGAGGTGGTACTCACCACGCACGGATGCCCTACGTTTGCACACGTTTTTGCACGTAGACAGCACGCAGAAGCACGTACGGCGGGTTGTGACCGAGGCTTATATGTGGTGTTTTACGTAGTACATGTAGTTATAAACTTCTTTTGTATGTGCACCAAAAAGTGCACCTGTCACAGTGTAGTCATCAGCCTAAAAAAACATACTAGGAAATTAAACTGGTAAATTTTGTCAAGTCTTGCTTTAGGCACAAGAGAATTTTAGTATGTATACAGCAAAAATGTGGTAACAAATGTCATGTAATATTAAACGTACATGACAAAGTTATTATGGTATGAGCATAATATACGATTACATCTGCTATGAGAACTAAAGGCATTTATGACATTGTTATTAAGTTTAGTCTATCTTTCTGCGCATATGTTGTCAAAATACAATTTTCCTATCAATGATTATGACAGCAATCTAGCATTACAAATGAGTATTTCATTGTTGTAGGTTTTAAACTCGAGCCCTTCAAAAAGTGAAAGAAATTTGACGTCTTTTAAAATGATAGGAAAAATCTCCAAAAGACTTTACAGCTGCGCAGTCTTCTTCCTTAGGCCACACCAATTTAATTTCTTGGTTAACAGATTTTTGTAGAAAAATAATGGAGTGGGCAGGCGAAAAAAAATAAAAACAGGCCTAGGTACATGTATCCTATTATGGCCCAAAATGATACGATAGAAGCCATGAAGTCAACACACCAGGCTGGTTCAAATTTAAACAATGATTTTTGAACTTTTAATGATACCATTATGCTTTGCATTGAAAGATGGAATAACTGTAACAACTAGGAAGAAAAGGATTGTTTTCAACTGTTCAGGGCAAAATATGAGCATTTTGCAGTCAATTCTGAATTTTCATTTTTATTTGCAAATCAGAAAAAAAATGAAGCGGCGAATCCGTTAACCAAGAAATTAAATTGGTGTGGCCTTAGTTCAGACTCATCCTGTTAAAATACAAATAGCTAATGCCAAGGGCTTTTCTAAATGTTACAAGTTGTGCTACAGATCTAGAGGCTGTTGATACACATTGCAAGCATGTGTTGTACAATGTTGCATTTTAGACCTTTTCATGGATCACAGAACTATTGGTAAGGCCACACCAATTTAATTTGTTGCTTCTCAGAGTCGTTCGGAAAAAATATGAAGCGACGGGGCGAAAAAAAATAAAAATAAAAACAGGTCTGCTCACCGTCTAGGCATAGCCCTAAATGCTACGATAGGAGCCATGAAGTCAACACAAATGGCTGGGTTAAAATCTATGGATTTTGAACTTTTAATCAAACCACTGTATTGATAGATGGAAAAACTGTAACATCTAGGAAGAAAAGGACTGTTTTCAACTTTTGGGGGCAAAATATGAGAAATTTTTAGTTGATTCAGAACCAGAATCTTTTTTTTTTGCAAATCAGAAGAAAATGAAGAGGCAAATCCGAGAACCAACAAATTAAATTGGTGTGGCCTAATGAATGTACTTTGCAAATGATGCATCACCATAACAAGGATGCATTATTATGATGACACAGTATGCATAGCTAGCATGTCGGCAGAACGTACTGCATGCGCTTGTGTGAAACCCGTAATGTATTATGATTGTACATGTGCGTAGCATTTCATCAGAACGTCTCATATAAGGCCACACCAATTTAATTTCTTGGTTAACGGATTTTTCTAGAAAAATAATCGGCGGGTGAAAAATAAAAATAAAAACAGGCCTAGGCATCCTATTATGGCCCAAAATGGTACGATAGGAACCATGAAGTCAACACACCAGGCTGGTTCAAAATTTAAACAATGAATTTTGAACTTTTAAAATAAATGATACCATTGCATTGAAAGATGGAATAACTGTAACAATTAGGACGAAAAGGACTGTTTTCAACTGTTCAGGGCAAAATATGAGCATTTTGCAGTTGATTCTGAATTTTTATTTTTATTTGCATTATTATTAATCAGAAAAAAATGAAGCGGGCGAATCCGTTAACCAAGAAATTAAATTGGTGTGGCCTAATGTCATATTTGCACGTGTAAGGTTAACACCCCGTCTGCAGTTTCCAAATTTTGTGTCGGAAAAGGTGTCCTCTGCAACAGCCAAAATTCTAATGCAAAGGTGTCCTAATATCCAATGAAAACCGTAAAAAATCAGGGTTTCAATTCGCGCCGGCGCAGTACGTTCTGCCGACGTGCTTGTCCAGTCCACTCTATGTTGCCATTCACCAATTTCACACTTCCCATAATGCCTAGTAAAGATCACGGATATGACGTAAGACCACCCCCTCCCCCTTCCTTGATGTAATATTTCCAACAAGTTCTATCGACAAACTGGTCACAACTATTGTTTTGAATTATTTATCTAGTATAAAGCGCATGCCATAATTGCATTTTTGTTGGAATGAGAGAAAATGGCGTACCTTCTATCGTTCTATACCTTCTACCGAAGACTCTCCTACTCGCACGGTCGCATTACGTATATCCCCTTCTTACGTCATATCCCATCCATATCCGTGATCTTTACTAGGCATTATGGGAAGTGTGAAATTGGTGAATGGTGATTTTTGTTTGCCCCCAATTTTACCCAGAATTCTCTGTGTTTGATAGCAGGTGAAGGGATTTGTGGGTATTACATGTAAGTAGACAATGAAAGCTGCTGAAAACAAGAATTTAAGAAACAAGCAAATGCATCACTGACGGTATGGAAATGTCATAATGACATTCACTGGTAGAGCCAAAAATGTCTATAAAACGTCTTACAGACATTTAACATTCTCGAAAGTTCTGCACATTTTTTAAACATTTGTAAGAATGTCTTTCCCAGGTCTTTACAGGGTCTTTTTGGGGAGGACTTGCTTGTTGTGTTTTCCATTGTTCATGAGGTGTCTGTCAGAATGTCTTTAGAAAAAACTGTGAAAACTGGCATCCATATGAAAAGCACTACACAAAGCCAAGACAATTTATAGGGCAGGACACCATTAATTAATGGAAAGATGCTAATATCTTTATAAGTGTGCATTGTGCTAAACAAAGGACTGTCTCCTAGGGGTGTCCCTACCTGACGTGTGAAGAGACTATGGATATAAAATGTCCACCTTGGGTTATTTCGATGTCATTTTTCAGTAACTATGTCTACTTAATGTTCTCCTGACTGGCCTTTGTTCAGCAATGTTTAAATCATGTCTAATGTCCGCTAGACGTTTTATAGGCATTTTTGGCTCTACCAGAAATATTTCCATACCATCAGTGACGCATTTGCAAAAAAAGACATTCAGACAGATTACCGGTATGTAAAAATGTTAACTTCTAGCTACAGAACTCAAGTCTTTTCGAAACAAAATGATGAAGTTATTTCTTTTGTCATTGGCATTTGCAGGTGAAAAGCTAAAAATGAAAACTGCCCAAAAATCTAAATTTTAAGCCAAGAATGTCAGTAAAATCTTATGCTTGATTCATGTGGTGACAAAAATGAGAATAACTTTAATTTGTATATTATTTAAGATGGCTAGGTGATTCTACTTATACTCCCCTCTTTTTCATGTAAGGCCACAGCAAGTAATTTTTATGGATGATATTAATTTTCGCCTGATTTTGGAAAAAAAAATAAGAAATTTTGTTGCCCTCTGACAGTGGTCAACATGCCGAAAATGGGCAAAGATGTCTGTTGCCACGCCGGAAGGTGGATGGCAGATAACTATGAAGAGAGGAGACAAGAAAAGGCTCTGATTCAATGTTTTGTTTCTTACTTGGATGATGCAGTGATATGTGATGCTGGCTGTATACATCCCACTGAATCAAAACATTTGTACAATGATTGAGTCAAAGTTTAAAAATGTAGGAACCTTGTTTTTTTCGGCCCGCCTTGTTTTTTTCGCCCGCTCGCATTAGATTTGGAGTCTGTCATCCATAGAATTTACTTGCTGTGGCCTAACACAAGATAACTCAGGGTTTCCCGTAAGAGCATGATCGAGATATGAATATTAATCACTGATTTTAAGTGTTCTTTTTTTGTACGCACAAAAAATATATGCTGGATTCCAAAATTCTCTGTGGAACTGTACTAAGTCTTAGCCCTGCTACTTGGGAATTATCTTTAATCAGAATCTGATGTACAATGAAAGGCCACATCAATTTAATTTCTTGGCTAACGGGTTTTTCTAGAAAAATAATGGAGCAGGCGAGCGAAAAAAAAATGAAATAAAAACAGGCCTAGGCATGCTATTATGGCCCAAAATTGAACGATAGGAGCCATGAAGTCAACACACCAGTCAATTTAAACAAATGAATTTTGAACTTTTAATGATACCACTGCATTGAAAGATGGAATAACTGTAACAGCTAGGAAGAAAAGGACTGTTTTCAACTGTTCTGGGCAAAATATGAGCAATTTGCAGTTGATTCTGAATTTTTTTTTTTTTTTGCAAATCAGAAAAAAATGAAGCGGGCGAATCCGTTAACCAAGAGATTAAATTGGTGTAGCTAAGGATCCAGCAGTGTTTTCTGCAGTGTTGCTTTTGCAACATTTATGATACAAGTACATATTTTTTGTATAGTGAACCTTTTTAACTCTTTGGATTCTCCAACTAGAAAGGAGCACTTTTTTTTTTAATAAATGTTACAAAAACAAGCAATAAACACTGAGAATGATCAGCTCGATCCTAACATCTGCTTGGAGATAATCCCAGAATGCAAATAAAATGCTGCTCACTTGGTTAAAGGAGAGTTGTACTTTCTTAATAACTGAATTTTGCTTTTTTTTATTGTTTTTCAACCAATGCAACACAGCCACAATTTACTTTAAATGTGATTCACATCTGATTCAATGCTATTTTAAATTTATGCTATACACTAACTTCCTTTTAGGATGTTTCTGAAAGTTGCCACTTGTCATATGTTCTTAGGGATACAAAATTTCTATCTTTAACATTAATGTCTTCTTCAACAGGTTTCTATTCAAGTATGTTTTCAGTACTTTATACAGCTCTATGCAAGAGTATTTTCACAAGAAATAAAGTAAGAAATAAGACCAAGGGTTGTGTTTCACATTGTTTATCTGTCAACTTTTCATCATACATGGTAATGATGATGTAATGATGACATTGTATCATTACTTAGGCCACAGCAAGTAATTTTAATGGATGACATCAGCGTGTGCATAAATTTCGCCTGATTTTGGAAAAAAAAATTTGTTGCCTTCTGACAGTGGTCAACATGCCGAAAATGGGCAAAGATGTCTGTTGCCTTGCCGGAAGGTGGATGGCAGATAACTATGAAGAGAGGAGACAAGAAAAGGCTCTGATTTAATGTTTTGTTTCTTACTTTGATGCAGTGATATGTGATGCTGGCTGTGTATATGTGATGTTCCCACTTAGTCAAAACCATTGAGTCAAAATTTTAAAATGTAGAAACCTTGTTTTTTTCGGCCTAAATAGCCTTTTTTTGTTGTTTTTTTGCCTGCTCGCATTAGATTTGGAGTCTGCATGCAGAGGATGTCATCCATAAAATTTACTTGCTGTGGCCTTAATAGTTAAAAGGTATCGAATGCAATTTCAGGGTGGCCAAACAGACAAATTCTGGATGAGGAAATCTGTCTGATACTGACATTTACTGCCATTTCTTAGCACCTGTTCATTATCATTTTAATTGACATACATGTACTTAAAACCTATAAATAGCTAAACCAGCCTACAAAACAAGCAACCGGTTTCTGTCAGCAAAACTGCACATCACAGACATCAATATGCCATGGGATAGGGATGATTCAACTTACTACACTAAAAGAAACCTGAAAATTAACTTAGAAAATCCAGTCTTGAGACCCTGAAATTGCATTGGATGCCTTTAAGTCATTGAGTCACCAGGTAAAGTGACATACAGCATGTATAGTACTAACATTGACAGTAATAACAATATGTAAAACATCCACGAAAGCAATCTTTGAGTAACCTGCCCACTACCATGGGGATACCAATGAGTAAAAATGCTCTTTTTACAAACCCAAAAGTTTAATACACAGCCGACCTTTCGGTGACCATCTGTCACCTTCCTCAGGGCAGTTCTCACTGGTCCACATTGCACTGCAGCACAGGTGTCACTGCTATAGACACATTGCCAGCCTATGACAGCCTGTTTGTATTCCATCTGAAGGCAAGCAAAACACAAACACATGTTAAGGCCACACGAATTAAATTTGTTGGTTCTTGGATTTTTTTTACGACGGCAGAAAAACAAGAATAGGCAGCCTATTATAGCCCCAAATGCTATGACAGAACCATGAAGTCAATATACTATTGCTAGTAGTACCTGCAGCTGCAGGCTGTCTTACAATTCAAACTACTAGTATGAATTTTGAACTTTTTTTTAACAAACAACTGCACTGATGGGAAAACTGTACCAACTAGGAAGAAAACGACTTTCTTCGACTATTGGGGCCAATGTATTGAGCATTTTGGAGTTGATTCAGAACCAGACTTTTTTTGCGAAGAAAAAAAAAAAGCAGGCAAATTCAGGAATCAATTGATTGAATTGGTGTGGCCTCAGACATGAAAAATTACTCTCCGAGCAGAGGTTTGGGTTTTGGGGGTATTTTTAGCGTGTTTTTAGGCTATTTTATCGGGGTTTCTCTTTTGCACTGAATTTTTTTCCCACCAAACCCAACCTCTGCCGGCAGTCAAAGCTTCAATGGGCTATAAACCTAATCACTTCAACACATTTCAGTCGTTCTGCAAGGAGGTGTGAACCAGACGAATGAATAGGCACAGTCAGCACAGCAGGTGGTGTGTGGCCAAATGAATGCCTTTCTGACTGGCTAGATGTGTGATAATCCACCACTGTGACAGTAAAATGGATATCCCTAATGATAATTTGATGGTTCCCGGGGAGGAGCACTGTCACGTTTCTTGAATAGGTTTGCCCCGCCCCGGGGTGAGTGCCGGCAGAGGTTGGGTTTGGTGGGACAAAAGAGAAACCCCGATAAAAAAGCCTTAAAAACGAAGGTTGCACTATAAAATGACCTGACCCTACCACCATAAAAGGCGTAACATAAACAACCGGGGTTCAGTCTGACATAAACCTTCGTGGTGTTCACATCGGGGAGAGAGCTCCCGGTGTAATGAGTGTTTCAAAACCACGTTACACGCTAATATAACAACTCTACTGGTCTTTGTGTGATGAGTATGTGTCAACTTCAAACTGCAAACGTCTCTCAAAAAAAATCACGAACGTAGCGGCAGCCGAACGTTACGGGATAGCTTGCCCCGGCCCGCGGTGCAGTCCCGCACGGCGAAATGTGCCACGGCCGCCGAGTAATTGCCAGTACCGCTTCGGAAAGCCTGATGCCAGTCCCGCTTGTACTGAGGGTTTCACACATTTATAATACATGTGCATCGTTATGCTGTGCAACATTGAATAATTATCCAGAAATATCTTGGTGCAATTTCCAATGTAGTGCCGACATTTGACGGAAAAATAAAGCGACTAGTCAACAATTTGAGTTAGATGCACGGACCGTTACGGGTGACCGTTACTTTCGGCACGGCACTCGCCATTCCCCGAGAGCCAATCTGCACCGCACCGCACCGAACGTTTGTTGGTGTTTGTAGTCTAGTACATAATTCATCACGGAGAGTAAGCGGTTATTCCGTCAGTGAAACAGTTCTACTAGTAGTAAGTTAGTGGAAAATGGGAACAGGGAAAATGGTTGTCCTAAGTTGTTTTTATAATAAAAATGCATGTGATCGCTATCAAGCAGTTTCGATTTTTCTGTTGCTTTGTCACGTTAGAATCTATAGAATTGTGCTCTTGTACATGTGCTATCTAAATAATAGCTCAACGACAGTCAGTAGAATCGTTACCTTTTGCCCCGTCATGTTGTTTGAATAAAAAATTCAGCTCAAACATGTCAAAAACTGTTGCAAACTTTCAAACTCCAGATCTCAACCGAAATATGCTAATGACTTCCTGTTTACAGTTCGAAGGTCGCGACCTCTGACCGTCTTATAACACGTTGTCTTGTTTACGCGCCAAAGATGCGCGCCAAAAAGAAAGAAGGAATCACATAAATCTTATGATCAACAGAACCGCTTACCTTTCAATGTCACTTCAAACTTACCTGAAGCTGTCGGTCAACTTCTATCTGGTCCATGTGACAATCGGCGTCTCACCAAGACATTACAATGTTGATGTACTAACACATACAGCAGTTTATGTTGTATGTTTTTCAATGCATACATAGTTTTTAATAATTTTGTACGAAACAAATGAAATGAATATTGATACGATACAGCTCTTTGATGATCATGTGGTGGCCCTGAAAAGGGCCAGGGTAAGACAGGTGGCCCTGAAAAGGGCCGGGGTAAGACAGGTGGCCCTGAAAAGGGCCGGGGTGAAACTGAAAGTGGTATATTACTATAGCCACTTGTGTCCGAGGTAAGGCTTCCCGGGCGGGTTGGGGAACTTGGCGCGAACAAGTTTTAGGACACATTTTGGCATGATGTCCCTGGCAGATCCGCGTCCGGTGGTGACCAGCCGCCTGACGTCGGGAGCCCGTTCTGCGTCCTCGGCTAGTCGCCGCTCCCTCTTTGCGCGGTACCGGGCGTCGTACCAGGGACTGGGGTCCATGTTGGCCATGATCGCCCAGAAGTTTTTGTACTTCTCTTTCCTCAGGCCCGCGTTTGCCTCACAGGCTGGTTGCTCCCCCAGCCACAAAGGCTCAGGGGTGGTGACACATGGCCTGCAAAGGCAGCGCCTGCATTCCTCCACCCCGTCTGCCTGAGGGATGAGGTTAGCGGGACCAGCCTGATCCGCGTCGTGTTGGGCTGGTGGGTCGTCCTGGACTTCTCCGGCTGCGGGGGGTGGCGGGTCGTCCTGGTCGGAATCTGGGTCGGGATGCACTTCTCCGGGCGGTGGATCGGCCGGGAGATCGGGGTGGGGATGGTGTGGGCCACTGTTGACCTCCACCACGTCTCCCTCCTCGAACCCATAGTGCTGGATAAATCCCCTGATGTACTCCTCGCCCGCTGGTGTAACACACAACGTAATGTGCCGTCTGTCCGCCATCTTCTCAACACTGCACAATGATGATTTTGGTGGGAACAGGAAGTCAATGACGTTTCTTCCGCTTTTCTGACCTTTCGCGACTAGGTGTTAGACTGGACACGAGAACTGTGCCATGAACAATACTTTCCTAGTATCGAGGTCAACTTTTTCGACATGTACAACTGTTTTGTACTAAAATAAAGTTATCTTTTTCACAAGCGTCTGTCATATTTCAATTACTAACATACACAACATTCAGCAGTGATCATTACTGTCACTTTATAAAAAAAAATATCAGGTCCCATCATACCTCGAAAGAGTTTATTATAAAGACAAAAAAGCGCCAAATTCAGTCCGCCAAAAGTTTCCGAGAGGTTCACAGCTCGGTGTCAGTATGGCGGAGGGTCAGCCGCGTGGACCACTGACAACCCTCAACCGAGGAGCTCCTTGCCTCAACCGCGGCCCACTGAAGAAGAGGCGGTTGGGGGCAGACGGGACGTATAAGGAGACTACGCGAAACATTCGTAAAAGTTTTGACTGTATGTTTCCTGGTACACTGGAGGAGGCACAGGCTGCCAAGGCTGAAATGACCGCCAAAATAACTCAAGTGAAGGAGTTGATGGGCAGCGTTCAAGATACGACTACGACCGAGATGATGAGGTCTCTGCTCGACTGCTACCTGTGGACGCACGGCCGGAACACTTCGTCATCCTCATCCCCATCCCCGCACTGCGACTACCAGCGCTGCGAGGACGACAGGCGGGAGCAGCAGCTTTTCATCACCGCGCAAGACTCCCTGAAACACCTCCTACAGACAGCCCGCCACCACTCAAGCCGCTGCAAAGAGGACCTCCGGATAGACAGCCTGCTTCTCCGGGGACACACGGGGATTGTCAAGCTCAGATGCCGCCGGGGCTGTTCACACCAATGGACTTCATCGCCGCATATCGGTCAACCTTTTTTGGTGAACCTGAGGTGAGCAAATATTTTGAAAATTTATTTTCATGGAAGGTCTTCGTAATATATTATAAGGGTGCGTCCAGTTGGGTTTGTCCATTTCTAATGCGCTGTGTCTGTTCCATTATTTTTGGGAAGTAAATGTTTACACAGACTTTACTACGAACGTCCCGTCCGTGTATCTGCTTGGAGATTTTCGTGGTGGGATTTTACTTTACCAAGCAGAGGTTTGTTATATTTTTGGTGTGTTTTTAGGCTTTTTTTATCGGGGTTTCTTTTTTGCACTGGATTTTTTTTTCACCCAAACAAACCACCAATGACATCATGTCCTTGTGTGTACGAAGTGCGGGGAGGGAGGGGGTAATAATAGTCAGGTTTGTCCCTTTCTCGAATTCTCTGTTCCATTGTTTGACCTCCAAGTGATTTTTCAACACCTTTCTCTGGACATTTTCCATTGTCTGATCTTCAAGTAAATGTTTACAGACATACTATAATTAATAAAAAATCCGGTCCCTGTATCTGCTTGGAGATTGTGCTGGCCGGATTTTACTGTGTACGAAATCTCTAAGCAGATGTTAGGGGGTATAGTTGGGTTTGTCCCTTGCTCTGCATCTAGTCCATTGTTTGATCTTCAAGTGAAGACATGTTTACCGGTCCCCGTATCTGCTTGGAGATTCTGTTGGTCGGATTTCATTGTGTAGGAAGCAGATGTCTCCAAGCAGATTGAGGCATAGTTCTCGAGAAAAAAAATAACACGCTACATAGTCACAATCTTGCCTCCATATCATTTCAACATTATGAGAAAGTAAATGAAATAAAATATGGTTATACTCTTTCACAACCAAATCACAACCAAACTAATATAACTTTGCATAAATCATTGTTTCACAACATATGCAGAAGGCTAGTTATTTCCTGATCTTTTTTTCTAAATACATGTACATGTATTTACATGACACCTTTTTTCTCCCCAGGATGGCACATGCCTACATGTCCAGCGGCATTTTGCCAAACCAGTATGAACGCATATGTACCAATGGTGGAATTGGCATGATATCCGAAGAAAACCAGAAGAAAAGTAAGAAATCATACTTCTTTCTACTACATACTACTAGTATTAGTACATTTGTAATTCAGAGTTGTGCGAGTGTATTTAGTGGTATAAAAGGCAAAAGTAACAGAAGACATACAGATTCTATTGTGCTATTCAGAATACTAGTAGCATGTCATATTTACATGACAGTGTAAATCATATACTAGTATTACAGTCTATTTCATTGTAAATAAGACAATACAAAAGACATACAAGTGTTTATGTTCCAAGATTTGACCTATAGTCTCTTTCACTTTGAAGTGATACATCTCATCTTAGCATTAAATATCTACAGTATGTCAGGTAATAAGATATTTGATTATTTGACACCTATTGCTCTTTTCCAGGTATGATACTGTATGGACAAGTCGTACGTGAGAAGAAGGAGGCTTCGATGCTGAATGCAATGAATGAGGTTAGGCAATTATTCTTAGCATCAGACTCTTTTATTGTGGAAATAAATTCTGTAATATTATGAACAGGTAC
This sequence comes from Branchiostoma belcheri, assembly GCF_001625305.1. Lineage (NCBI taxonomy): Eukaryota > Metazoa > Chordata > Leptocardii > Amphioxiformes > Branchiostomatidae > Branchiostoma > Branchiostoma belcheri. The sequence goes on from NW_017803035.1 coordinate 145,212, forward strand.
CTGGTAGTCGCCTAGTATCACAACAGATCGATTGAGCACTGACTGTTTTTTTTTCAGGTCATACACAAGTAACTACTTTACCCAAACCTTTTCTGCTGTACGTGTTACTAGTGCTATGGTTCAGAAAGTGGGAAGAGAGAAAAGTTGAGTAAACGTGGTAAAGACAGTGATAACGTTACCTTTAATAGGCACGCCATGCAGGAGAGAAGTTATGTCCTGGTCTTTGCATGTTCACTCAATGTTTGTATGAGAAATTGTCTTGATATGTACAAACTGAAGACAACACACATTATAATTTACAATTGACTTCTTGGCTCTCACAGGAATCAGAGCGGCGCATCAGTGACAACAAACAGTTGCTGAACATTGTCACTGATGCGCGCCATGCACAGCGCCGGAATTCACATAGATCCGACATCATGGCATTGGGCCAGAGGTAGGGTAATCGCCTAACTATTGATATTTCACATTTGATGATAGTACCAACACAGACTTAGCAGACCACCAAGTATTTTTTTAAAACCCAGTACTAATGGTAGTAGTATTCATTCAGAGTTTTTATGAATTTCCTACTTACTCTATTCCTTTTTGTTCTGTCAACATCTATATAAACCCTACTGTCAACCCTATTGAAATGCATCGGTACTGTGGAATTTATTCTATGATGCATTCTGTCATGTATTGCACCACTATGTTTCATAACATGATTACACAGCTGAAAACCTATAACTACATCCTGATCTTCATCTTGTCAACTCTTCCAACCTCTTCTTCACAGCAATCACCGTGTCCTGGCCCACATGCCTGTAACAAAAGAAGAAGAGCGGTCGTCCCAGAAGCATGAGTTCGTGGGGACTGGGAGGCTTTATCAACATTTTGACGGACTAGGTTTGTATATAGGTTCTTTACATCTCATCCTTCACTGACAACAATGTAACAGTGTTAGCATAGCAACGGAACACATTGTTTGAATCATTAGTCTAGCTCAACCGTAGCAATGCTTTTACTGTGCCACTAACTTTATCATGTTATTCTCCTATGTTGAAACAGGCGTGCAGATTGTTGATCACGCGCACGACCGGAGTGCCGTGATCAACAAACTAATCCGGGAGAGGCCGCAGTACCCCGATGGCAGCAAGACGAACAACTCAAATGACACCTGGCACGGTAAGCTAACATCTACCACTCGTATACATGGCAATGTGTCTATATATTCTGTGGGGGGCAGGAAATAGTTCACTGTTGTGGCAATGAATACTATGTATTTTACATCCATTACAGCAACGAAGGCCATCGCAAGGAAATTCAAGAAAGTGTCCAGTGGAGCCAGGAGGAGCCAAGGAGTGACCTGGCACCCGCAGCTGGCAGATAAAGGTATTTTTCTGCATATCGAACAATCAAAATTGCCGGAGGTAATTTGTCCCAATATGTAAAATGGCAATATGTAACTCAAAACATAATGTCCCATTGGGAACAGAATGAACAGTAGACAAACCACTGGGTAAAATTGGAGAAAATACATTTACATGAATCTTATTTGTATAACATAGTAAATAAAAGCTGAATAACATGATTCTACCTGTACGTGTAGGCGCACCAGTAAAAACCCACTTTTACTGGTGCATGGCACGCTGCGGGGGCAGTGAGCAGGTGCTGAGGGACCTGCTCCTCAACATCGTGGAGCACTATCAAGTGAGTCTTTTTGGACAAGCACCAAATGTCCTGAAATAAAATAAAATACAAATTTGTTATCATGGTATTTATATGTACACAGGTTTGGTACAGCAAGAATAGTTTTGTGCAGCATACATATGCTCTCATTTGAACTGAATTTATGTAGTGTATACAGGCATACTACTAGTATAACAAGGAGTACAGTGTATTTGAATTCAATTATAAAATCACACCAACATTTCATAGCTAATGCATTTTGACTGCACTGAAGCTTGTGCAATAACTTTGTTACCTCTATTCTATGTTGCTACCGTAGACAACTCTACTAGTCTTAGGTAGCATATATTTTCCAATCATTACAGAAAGCAAGACCCTTCCCTAGTCATTGTTAATGATATAACCTAAGGCAACAGCCTTTTCTATTCAAAAATTCAAGTGACAGAGTCAATTATCTTGTTCAGCTCATAACTTCACACATGCCCACAGAACCAACATGAGAACTGCCACCGAGAGTCGAGGTGTAGAACTGATGCAAACTACCGCCCAAAACGGCTCATCTTGACGGACCAGCGGGCGGTAGAGATGCTCCGAACCTTCATAACAAAACAAGATGTCTACAAGAATGCCAAGGACTACGTGCTGGTAAGATTATCATTAATATTACCATACATCTAAAACAGGTTGTTGCCGTGCTATGCTGTTCATGTTTGAAAATGCCAATCACATCTCAACAACAACCAGATTCTATATAGACAATTAGAGTGACTGCACAGTGATTCTTTATGTACAGCTCCTCTTATGAATCTTAGTAATCCCCCTGTTTAGTAGGTGTGACCTGTCTTGGTCTACTGACTGCAGGGAACCACATGTAAGTTGTACATGTATATTTGTACAAAGATTAATCATACATGGTGATATTCCTTTCAGCTATTTCTCAATGCAGTCATTTTAGACCACATCAGTTTGATTTGTTGGTTCTCAGATTTTTCAGAAAAAAACATGAGAAGCGACAAGGCGAAAGAAAAAGAACAGCTAAAACAGACCTACACATCCTGTGATGCCCCAAATGCCATGAAGTCAACATGCCAGGCTGATTTGTAATTTGAAAACAGTGACTTTAAAACTTTTAATCAAACCACTGCATTGATAGATGGAAAAACTGTAAGTGTAACAAGTCTGAAGAGAAGGGACTTCCTTCCACTGTGGGGGCAAAATACACATGTATCATCATTTTGGGGTTGATTATGAGGTTGAAGTATTTTTTTTGTAACAAATCTAAAAAAATGAAGTGGGCGAATACATGAACGACCAAATTAAATTGTGTGGCCTTACCATGCCTTTGAAATTACCGTTTCAGTGCAAGGATACACTATATGTTGAGTCCTTCAACAATAGCTGTCTACAGTACGTTGACAAGCGGATTTTTTTCGGGGATGTCAACTACAGTCTGCGAATGGGACTCGCCGTGCTAGATTGGGTATGTAGCCACAGTGTCTGATTCATGTGTGTGTATATTATGTACTCTCATCAAACATTTGACCCCGCATAAATAATACTACATGTATCTTATATCAGCATCACAAGCTGTGACAGATAATCATAGTACATAAAATAGCTTGTCACATCAACTAGTAATCAGATACACATATATACATGTACACATAGATAGATAGATATAGATATATATATAGAAAGAGAGAGTGAGTGAGTGAGTGAGTGAGTGAGTGAGTGAGTGAGTGAGTGAGTGAGTGAGAGTTATAACAAGTGGATTTGTACCTTTTTTTTTTACAGAATGAACACGTGGACAGACCAGCCACATCGAGGTACCTCAGATACACCGTGACCAATCCCCGCCGTAACGAGGGCCAGAGGGTCCTCACTGCCAAGACCTACAGGTTCCTGCGTGACCTCCTGCTGACATTCCTGGACAGGGTCCGGGCACTGGAGCGCCTGCCTCCCCTCCCCCCAAGGCGCAGGCAACGCCAGCAACAGCAGGAGCTTGAGGATGGTGACCGATACACGGACACCGACAGCGGGAGTGATTACTCTGAAGATGAACAGGATGTGTAAATCAGTAATGTAGGTGCTGGTATAAGTGCAGGATTGCCTGCGTGCTTCTGTATTAGTACATTGTAAGTCAGAGATCCCCTTGTAAATGGTATAAGTGCAGGATTGCCTGCGTGCTTCTGTATTAGTACATTGTAAGTCAGAGATCCCCCTGTAAATGGTATAAATGCAGGATTGCCTGCGTGCTTCTGTATTAGTACATTGTAAGTCAGAGATCCCCTTGTAAATGGTATAAGTGCAGGATTGCCTGCGTGCTTCTGTATTAGTACATTGTGAGTCAGAGATCCCCTTGTAAATGGTATAAGTGCAGGATTGCCTGCGTGCTTCTGTATTAGTACATTGTAAGTCAGAGATCCCCCTGTAAATGGTATAAGTGCAGGATTGCCTGCGTGCTTCTGTATTAGTACATTGTAAGTCAGAGATCCCCTAAATGTAAATGGTATAAGTGCAGGATTGCCTGCGTGCTTCTGTAGTAGTACATTGAGGATTATTATGAAACAGCCAGATCGTTTGTAAATACATTGTAACATAAAGTTACTCTATCTGTGAACTCTGTAAGCTTAGTGTAAAAATTGTTGCCTTCATGAATTTATGTGTTACTTCCTAACATGCAGTATTTCAAGGTCAACTCACTAACAAAACCAAGTCCAGGATTTCTCCACCGCACATGCATGTCTAGATGTCCAATGACGTGAAAGTAAAACGTGATTTCAGATTTGTGATGTAATCAACATAACATTAGATTCATGGAACAGAACGATTTTCTTCGATCCATATTCTTCTTCGGAAGCAAATGGGAAAAATTCGCCGTAGAAAACAAATCTAACAATAACATACTTTCACGGGCGGAAAAAAAAACACGACCAAAAACAAAACATCTTGACAGAGGACGAATGCTCAAATATGTCCCTAAAAATAGTAAAAAAAAATTGATAAAGCGAAACGCTAACGTTACAGTTGTACTAGAATGACCTACCAGAAATAATTTTTTTGTTTACAATGTGCCGACATGCCCCCCTCCCATCTTTACCGGCGTCAGTAACGTTACAACTTACAGATCACCCAACTTACATAATTCTCGCTTCAATTTTGTGGTACAAAAAAAAAAAAAAAGCAGACAACTCAAGTCAATAAAAATCTGCAGTAACATGTTCCCGTTGTGACATTTACACGTTTTGGGCCTACTTCTAAGAAGTACAAATTTACATAAATAAACGAACGAAGACATTCAAACCTTCTATATCAAAACAAACAACTGCAGCGTAAATGAACGTCTTTACCCACCTGATCAGGCCTAGGGAAGCTCCGGGTCCACGCCAGCTTTTCTAAATAGCGTAACGGTATTCCTTCGCGTATAAACATGGTTCTAAACATGGCGAACAATGTCGGTAACTTTGTCAAGGCTTGTTGTCGTCACGTTACTACGCCTTCTCGGACGAGGCGAGGCTGTCTATGCATGTCGGTAGCTTTGACAAAGCTTGTCGCCTGGCGATTCTACGCCTTCTCATGCAAGGCGAGGCTAGCTATAAAAACACCAGTCTATGACGTTCGTATACCAACCGGATTTATCGCGAAATCTCCGTCTAGCTAGAGACATCGACCTTTCCAACATGGCGCCCAATCAAAACCATGTGCAGCGCTGTTTGTTTATGCTGGTCACGTACTCTTGTCACGTGATCCGCTCGTGCGGACCGCGGCGTCCCGCGGCGTACCGGGGAGTTGCGATCGGTTTATGATGGCGCGCGGGTCTATTTAGGCTGTTGCAGCCCAGCAGGGAAAGCCTATATAGTTTTATGGTTAGGGCTGTTCCCCGGGAACACCCGATCGCTGTTTAATTAAAACATGCCAAAAATAACCCCAAACCCAAACCTCTGCTTGGAGAGTAGAAAAAATGTGACCTGGTCGGGATCCTTAGTGCAAGGCTGCCTTGATGGCTGCTACCACTTCAGGTACCAGACTGTCTCTGTTTTCCTTTGTCACCTGTGAGAGAAATGGACAAGACAACACTGAATCATCATATCTTTGACTTAAAGTAACAAGTTATCAACAGGTCTATCAGAGATGGCAAACATTACCCCCTTACCCATATTGCTTTGCAACCCTGCCATTACACAAAAATGAAAACAGCAGAACTGACAATTGTACGGCAATGCTCCATGAAATGTGTATACAATGTGTAGAAACACAGACAGACACACACACACAGTCAAGCAAAGTGATGGAGTAACAAACAAAATTTAAATTTGGATTAAATCAAAAGGGACAAAAGTTTTGTATTTTAAAAGGTTACATGAGTGTGTGAGTGACATCGATATACACATTCAATCATACTGGCTATACTGATGACCAACATACTGTAACCAAGGACTATATACAATGTAATGTCCTTGCTCTAACAAATCCAGCACGTATAGTGTTATTCTGATAGACAATTCAAACTCTACTACTGGATAAATTATGGAGATTACTAAAGTACTTCTGAGACATTACGAGTGATATCCTTCACTCTTCTTCAGCATCGCCAATGAACAAACAGAAGAATAGACATAGTTGACACATATATGCGGCTTTCGTAGATGGACTCGGCGATGTTGTCCACTATAGGGGCTCCTGGTTGAAAGTCCCGTTCGCCCAGACAGAGTACAATGTACAGTAAGTGTTATGAGAGATTCTTTATTGACACAACAAAAATTACAGGGACTTTTGCATATGGTCTTCTACAACTGAAGATCTACCAAAGTTAAACACGTGTGGATAATTTCATCCTTCGTACAGAATATATGTTCTGTGTACCGTGAATAGCGTAGCGTCGTTCCTCCTCCTGATCTCCTCCACCACAGGCAGGGGGCGCCCTTTAGCGACAGGTAGCGTAGCCAGGACGGTACTCCCGGGCGAATCTAGAACCAGACGGACAGCCTGGGTGACAGACCAAGGGGGAATTCATGTTTGATGTAGTTATCAATCAATCAATCAATCAATCAAACGGTTTATTTGTAAAAACAAGCAAGAACTTGTAGCCATTGGCTAAATTGTGTCTTGCTGTACAATTTGATTTCTTGACATATCTATCATAACACATTAAAATTGCTAAATTATTCAATAAAATCCATATCATTATACATTAGATTCTAAAAATAACAATTTCAAGTTCAACATTTAAACTAACAATTACAGAAATATATGAAATACTAACGCAATGATATACATAGTAAACTAGAGGTCGGAGATCTCATGTCTTCGTCAGAGGTACGTCGTTCTAGAGAAATTAACATGCGTATTCTTCAATCTTTTTAATAATCAATTTGGTCTAAAGAACAAAAGAATCTCTGTACTATTTTTATGGTACAGAACACCCTGAAACGGTTTGCCGCAGATTATACAGATGCGTCGTCACCCGTGTTAGCCCCCCCCCCCTACGTTATTTGAGTTTGGACTGTTACTGGAAAAAACGTTCAAGAAATTCTTACTGTGTTGAAAGTGTCACGACAGCGCCGCAAAATATGATAAGAGAAGATGTTATAAAGGAAAGAATCAGAACAGGGTGACTACTGCTGTTTTGTTAATTTGTCTTTATAACAAATAGAAGACTTGTTTCTTGTGTTCTTTGTGTCCTAACATTTGTACTTCTACAGTTAGTATATTCCAAATCTAGGCATCTCGTTTTTCGGCCCTTCGTGTTTTTATTGCGCGCTTGCCTTAAATTTAAGGTAATTAGATTTAAGGTCTCCAGTGGACGTCATCCATAGCAATTACTTGGTGTGGCCGTAGACAATAACCTGACATATGTCCAACCTATCCTCCCCCTGCTGAAGTTATAGTACAATCCCTCAATGTAACGTTATTTGATCCCATCCCATTATGGGGTTCCCCGCTATATCCAGCTGTCGGCTGTCTCCAAGCAGATGTAGGTGGGGGATTTCTAAACACAAAAGGTCCTATTACGGGGACATAACGACCTCCACGACTCTCAATCTTTGAACTCAATACTTGGAGACCACGACAGTAATATGCCTATCAAATTTCATTAACTTCCATCCACACATACAAAAGTTATCCTGCTCACAAGAAAAATTAACAAAATGCCCCCTGTAGTCACAACGAAACCCCTCACGAAGCTCAGTAACGAACTTAACCTTGGTCCTGACAATAGTAAGCACCACACCAAGAATTATAATCAACATTTTACAAATACTTGAGTTATCTTGCTAACAAGCCACAAACACAAAAGGTGCACTAACGTGACGCACGGACCCCCCACGAAGCCAAAACTTGTACTTGACTTCGGCCTTAACAGCGGTAATCTGCCTGCCAAAAATCATGGACGTCGAATCATGCCTTCCAGAGTTATATCGCAAAATCCGCAGTTCCCCACACTCCGGCGAGACAATTTCATAGTCCTTCTGACGAAGACAAAAATGAGACTAGAGGACAGACTAAACACCCTAGAAATACGATACACATTATTTGGAGGGATTGTTAAAATTGTTACTACACTCTTCACTTACATGCGGTCTCCCTCTCCTTGGTGCTGAATAGCATTCGTTTGACCAAATACAGTTATACATGTATATTAACCAAATTTCTGAATAAATGACATGTCACATACATGTACATATCATGCTATAATACCTGGCTACTTCCCCACATGGCTTCTTCTTTCTACATAGTCATGTATAGAAATATATGTACGATGGATAGATGGATGGATGGATGGATGGATGGGTGGGTGGGTGGGTCTGTGGATGGATGGATGGATTGATGGATGGTTGGATGGATGGATGGTTGGTTGGATGGATAGATGGGTGGGTGGATGGATGGATGGATGGATAGAAAGGTGGATGGATAGATGGATGGATAGAAAGGTGGATGGATGGATGGATGGATGGATGGATGGATGGATGGATGGATGGATGGATAGAAAGGTGGATGGATGGATGGATGGATGGATGGTTGGGTGGGTGAATGGGATGGGTGGGTGAATGGATGGATGGACGGATGGATGGATGGATGGATGGATGGATATTACTGATAGATTAGGTTGGCTTTCTTCTGGATTGCAGGAGCCCAACTCAACTAAGCTCCCCAGTAGGTTTTGCATGACAGTTCAATTAGCCCACCACAATGCTGTGCAAGACTTCTATATACAGGCACAAAACTACTAAAGCCAAAATAAACTGGACATCAGGCTAATATTGAGTACATTTATGTTAACTTTATTCCTACTTGTAACCCCACTGAGAAAGTCCCCTAGCTTGCCTGGATGAAGTGTTGGCTGAACATCTCCATCTTGCCGATCTCATCAATGATGTACACACACTTCGTCCCGGATGGAGGCTGCAGGAATACAGGGTGTACATACTGTAGTCATATATTATTTTCTTCTAGAAGAAAACTTGTGCACTATTATAATATATATATATACAAATTGTGTCTGGTTCAATTACAATAAAGTCAGATAGACCTATACATGTACCTGGAGTTATCAATCAAGGATGGAGGTGATCAAAGACAATTTTTTGCCTAGAACTACATGTACATGACATGTATATATTGTATATGTATTGTATAAGTGGAACTCACTGCCACCAATTGTAAGGCCACACCAATTTAATGTGTTGCTTCTCGGATCGCCCTGTCCATTTTTTTCTGACTTGAAAAAAAAAAAAATTTTGTTCTAAATTAACTGCAAAATGCTCAATGAAAGACATATTTTGGCCCCAATGGTTAAAAAAAGTCCTTTTCTCCCTGTAACTTCATGTAACAATTCAATTTTGTTTCATTAAAAGTTCAAAATCTAGTCTTTTAATTATACACCAGCCCGGTTTGTTCACTTCATGGCTCACATTGTAACATTTGCAGCTATCATGGGGTGCCTTGGCCTGTTTTTTGTTTTTTTCGCCCTGTCGCTCCTGATTTTTTCTGAAAAAATCTTACTAATAGAAACAAGAAGCCATAGGCGACAATTCTCCGTGAAGTATTATATATTGCAACAAAAAGAAGTAGCCATTGGCGACAATTCTCTGTGAAGTGTGATAAATCGAACAAAGAAAAATTGTTTAAACGCGCGTCGGCTCAGTCATCTTAAGACGCAACAACCAATCAGAGATGCGAGATGCCTACACGTGACGCGGGAAGGGCGCGCGATGCCCGAAATATTTTTGCGTCAATATTCAGCGCCGTGATTCAAGAGATTAATACCCGGAAACAATTTTTTTCTTGTTTTGAACGCATTAACATGCATTTACGCTAATCTAGTATGATTCAGGGTTACTTTTTTTTTAACCTGCCATGGCCAGATTATCTAAAGATGTGTGTATTGTGTGTACAATCTATAGAAAGAGAAATGTACATCAGGTCCGATCATCCGATTTTCACGTTTCGGTTTTTGGACTCGGTTCATGAACGTATTTTGGTTTGGCTCCTGGAATGTGCAAAAAAATGACTCCCGGGACTGTCTACAGGGAACACTCGCACATTCGCGGTGTATCAGGACAGCGCGACTGGTCGTCATTAGCGCAGTAACAGTTGCATAAACGGACGAAACCATTTCAAAGAAATGGGGATGTTTCGAAAATAAGCATTTACTCCAATATCAAAACAGCTACGGTAAAAATAAAAAGACGTGCATCATCCCGGACATAATGCAACACCACATGCGAAATTACACAGAAATGCGACGTACGGAAGAATGCGTTTTGGCTGCGAACATCTTCCAAAAAACTTGGCATCTCTTAACCATGGGCAAAAACATCTGGAACCACTTATAAAAACCACCCCGTATCTGCATGAACTTTTTTGAACCCCACTGCTATTCCAAACAACGCGTTTTTCTGGACCATTCCAATTCGCCTCGTAATTGTAGGGGTGCGTCTGCGATATTACATTGACCGCGAAAGCAGCAACGGCAAAAATACACATTCGTGCATCAACACGGGCATGCCCGCAGACGGCGTATAAAATTGCGTGCCGATTACACAAAGAGAACCCAGTGTTTTGACTGCGAACATGAAAAATCAGCCGATTACAACACTCCGTCCGGAGGTCCTGACCTCCTTCACGGAGTAACAAATCAAATTGGTGTGGCCTAAGTACAGTAAGGGGCATCATCAGTTCTTACAAAATGTAGCTATAAATGATGTAACAAGTCGTTCAGTTAGGTGTAACAAGCCAGCTGCCAGCATGCCGTGTGCCTGCAAAGCTGCTGGTTGGTTATACCAGCAGCTATACAGATATACAAATTCATGACCGTAGCCAGGGGGGTTGAGGGGGTTCGGAAGAACCCCCCACAAGGCTCAAAGGTCCACTTTTTGTTCCACTTTTTATGTAAAGGTCCACTTTTTGGTCCACTTTTTATGTAAAGGTCCAAGATTTTCCTTGAAAAGATAGACTGGAATCGTAGAAAAACTGCGCCCTTAATGTCATTGAATATTAAAAAATTTAGCTCTGATTTTTTTCTTTGAAATCCTCTCAAAAACGCACAAAATGCCATTTTAGATGGTTGATTTTTCAAAATTTTACAGGAAAGCATGCCCCCGGACCCCGCTAGGAACCTCGCGCCTACGGCGCTTGAGGTCCCCTTAAGCAGAGGTCCCCTTGGGAAGACCCCCCCCCTCAAAATCCTGGCATGACAAGTGAGTACCTTGAACCTAAGAACAGGCAGTGCAAGTCCCTCGAATGACGGTAGGTTGACCAGGTACTGTCCCACTCTGTATTCACGACGTCTACCCTGGTCACCTGACTGTTGACTGTAATACAGTAAATTACACAATCGACATATATATATCATTCAAACATCAACATGCAACAGAACATTAGCTAAAAGAAATCATGCTATACTTACATTTGTAGTCTACAGATTTATATTGGTTACTTGCTGATATGCAAATGATGCTAAAGACAACTGTTCTGTTTTGCACTATGATAGAAATGTATGTGGTGACTGATACCAACTGTGATGCAGTTTTAAAATGCATGTAAGGCCGCACCAGTTTAATTTCTTGGTTAACGGGTTTTTCTAGAAAAATAATGGAGCGGGCGGGCGAAAAAAATAAAATAAAAACAGGCCTAGGCATCCTATTATGGCCCAAAATGGTACGATAGGAGCCATGAAGTCAACACACCAGGCAGGTTCAAAATTTAAACAATGAATTTTGAACTTTTAATGATACCATTGCATTGCAAGATGGAATAACTGTAACAACTAGGAATAAAAGGACTGTTTTTAATTGTTCAGGGCAAAATATGAGCATTTTGCAGTTCTGATTTTTTTTTTTTTTTTGCAAATCAGAAAAAAACAAAGCGGGCGAATCCGTTAACCAAGAAATAAAATTGCTGTGGCCTTAGTTCTGCAAATGTCTCTTATGACAAAACCTCAGTCATAAACTTGTGTAGAAATTTTGTCAAGGCATTTCACACTTAATCAAATGTTTAATGCAACAATGTACATGTACCACAATCATGCAGTAACTATAATTTTTAAAGTACATCTAGTAAAATGCTATAATTGTACAATCATGTATAAAACTTTTACATTTTAAAACCCGATGACTTTTGTATCGTTCTAAGGCCACACCAATTTAATTTCTTGGTTAACAGATTCGCCCGCTTCATTTTTTCCTGATTTGCAAATAAAAATAAAAATTTAGAATCAACTTCAAAATGTTCAATAACTCATATTTTGCCCTGAACAGTTGAAAACAGTCCTTTTATTCCTAGTTGTTACAATTATTCCATCTTTCAATGCAGTGGTATCATTAAAAGTTCAAAATTCATTGTTTAAATTTTGAACCAGCCTGGTGTGTTGACTTCGTCGCTCCTATCGTACCATTTTAGGCCATAATAGGATGCCTAGGCCTGTTTTTATTTTTTTTTCGCCCGCCTGCTCCATTATTTTTCTAGAAAAACCTGTTAACCAAGAAATTAAATTGGTGTGGCTTAATGTTACATTGCAGTGTCAGCAAATACAAGTGTTACATTGTTGGGCTTTATAATGAAATGAAACTTTATTGCATGTTCATTCCCCGGGGGGATAAATGCACAGATGTACAGACTGAGTACAATGCACTAGAATGTACTACAACAATATAGAAAGGCTTACATCAGTCTAAGGTATACAATGGTAAAGAAGAAATATATATATAAAGTGATATATATCTAAGTTCTAATGGCTTCTTCTCTCTTTTTGAAACATTTTGAAATATACTTACATACTTCATTGATGACGTCTATATTTGTACATGATATGATATATTTAAAAGTGTCTTCTTTTGATAATGTTTTACATTTTTTGTCGAGCTTAGTGGAACTATATATTTTAATATACCGTATCTCACATACCAGACCCTGGCCAGAGGCCCTCTCTGTCCGTCCAGTGTGATGATGTCGAAGCCCTGTCTCCTGCCCCCAGTCCTCACCTCCTCTGTGTAGAACCCCTGGATCCTCACCCCGTCCTTCTGTAGGACCTCACATGCCTTCTGTGTCAGCGTTGTCTTCCCAATGCCTGAACCACGTGTCACATACATAAACATACCTTTATGATATAGATTTTGAGATTCGTAAAGCTATAACCCAACTAGAAAGGCCGATATTTGCTTTGGAGCAAATACAGTGATGGGTTCACCACATTTTACGACATGGCAGGGAAAGAATGAGAAACACAAGGGAAAACAATGATTTACATTGATATAACTATAATATGAAGTAACATACAACTAAAACAACAGTTGGATAGCTATTCCCTACTTTATTGGTTAGGATTTTTAATTGCATAATGCAAACTGTTGATTTTCAAAATAAATAAAAAAACGTTCATGCCCCGCATTCCAATGCTGGAGCAGAAAAGCTTGAAATACCTACCAAAACACTTGAATAAAGACATACTGTCAGTATGGAAATGCTCTGTGCAGGTGTTAATCAAGTTAAATCCCAACAGCCAATCAGCAAGAAATGCTCTGTCCAGGTGGAAATGCTCTGTGCAGGTGTTAATCAAGTTAAATCCCAACAGCCAATCAGCAAGAAGTATAGAGGAAAGCTGCATGCCTATTGGTTGATGCCCTGCATTCCATTGTGATGACTCATGCCCAAACGTGGTAAACACGGCACACTAACACAGTAATACATTTGATATAACACAGCCAAAAAACTCAAATAAAACCATTCTAAAAGCCTGTATCACAAAAATTTTAAAAACGCCTAGGGGTATTTGCCCACTGTACCTCCATACCAAATTTCAGGACCTTAGGCCCTAAAATGAAGAAGCTGAATCCATTTAAAAAATGGCAGGAGAAGAAGAAGGAGGAGAAGGAGGAGAAGAAACATCAGAAAAAGCAATATGGGTTCACCACCACTTCGTGGTGTGGTGAACCCATAATTAAGAATCAATAGTCATAAATTGAATATTGAGACAGGTAGATATTACAATATAGCCTGACCAAAGGTTCTGTCCATTTTGTCCAATTTAAGCATAATAGAAAATGAATTTCACTTTGTTATGGAATGTACCAAATATGATGTTTTACGCAACAAGCTATTTACGTTTCTCGAATCAAGTACAACAGATTTCAAGAGTCTCAATGATGTAGACAGATTTGGATATATCTTTACATGTAATGGTTCCCACAATGCAAAAATAGGATAATATAAAGGAATGCTTTGTTATTAAAAAAAAAAACAGAAACTTGTGATTAGCCCACTCGATTGTAACACTTTATCAAAGACTTGTGCTAGCCCTTATTGTTTGAATAATTAAGATATGTTATGTTTTATTTGACATTAGGTCTTATCCAACATTTATTTCATTGTTTGTTACTCTCTTTATGTAGTTTGCCATACATTGTACCTCGTGCAATTGTCGTGCAATAAAGTTCTTATTACATCAAAACCAACATGTCACAGTCTTTAACTTAAAACAAGAAATCACAGATTTCAGACTTTTGGTTTTTATGACCTTCACAGACCTCTGGGAAGTGTTTAGGGCTTTTATTATGTACATGACCTGTGGAGGGATTGTATGATGTAATTCATTTGGGTGAATTTCTCCACATACTACCAGCTGGTGCATGATAGGTCACTTTTAAAAAGACAGGAGGTCAAAAGGTAAGACACAGGAAGACAGTGGCTTTGGTTGTGATCCAGCAGAAAATATATTATACATTTGTAGAGGTCATATAAGGCCCAAGGTTCTAGCTAGCGCGAAGTAGCGAAGGGGCCCCCTACGCTATAATTTTTACCCCTACGCTAAATTTCCCTCCCTACGCTATAATTTTCACCCCCTAAGCTAAATTTTCAATACAGCATAGGGGGCCATTATGACTGTATTTCTTTGTTCAAGAATGCCAGATCAAATGTGGAAAATTACCAATAAAAGCTCTGCCCCATCCTCCCTCACGGTCGCTTTTCTCCCTTGACATGTGGCCAGTACCACTACGCTAATATTAAATCCTAGCTAGAACCCTGTTTATATAATAAAGGGAATTCAGCAAGCCGATGATTGCATGTCTTAGTGAAATATTTTTGCTTCTGTGTTTTTTGTTTATTTTTTCATTTTTAATTACATGTTTCAGCATTTAATAATATGTACAATGTATTTTCTGTACATATATGCTTTAGGCCACACCAATTTAATTTCTTGGTTAACGGAGTTTTCTAGAAAAATAATGGAGCGGGCGGGCGAAAAAAATAAAAAATAAAAACAGGTCTAGGCATCCTATTATGTCCCAAAATGGTACGATAGGAGCCACGAAGTCAACACACCAGGCTGGTTCAAAATTTAAACAATGAATTTTGAACTTTTAATGATTACCATTGCATTGAAAGATGGAATGGCTGTGACAACTGAGATGAAAAGGACTGTTTTCAACTGTTCAGGGCAAAATATGAGCATTTTGCAGTTGATTCTGAATTTTTATTCTTATTTGCAAATCAGAAAAAAATGAAGCGGGCGAATTCATTCACCAAGTAATTAAATTGGTGTGGCCTTAGTGCTCAAAATAAAAGTTGCCCCTTCCTACCCACAGCTCAGTCCTTTGTATTTCACCTCCCAGTTCAGAAAGATCCACTTGGCAAGGGTGTTGAGCCTAGGTCAAGGTCAGAAGGTCATAGGGGACAGCTACAGTAATGGAGGCCTGTTGTTGTAATCTGGAAGCAGATGTTGGAACCCTTTGATCTCTGTTGTTCAGGGAAATCAACACCGCCTAGATATGCCTTTGAAACTGACTCAGTAACATTTTCCACAACCCTACTACATGCTTCTATCATTTAACTGAAATATATTTCGACACGGAGAAAGAAATCTTTTTTTTTCTAACTTCTAAGGACGTTTGACAGCCATATTTTGGAAACGTCCCCTAGGCCAAACCCAATTTAATTTCTTGGTTAATGGATTTTTCTAGAAAAATAATGGAGCGAGCGGGCGAAAAAAAATAAAAATAAAAACAGGCCTATACATGTAGCTAGACATCCTATTATGGCCCAAAATGGTACGATAGGAGCCATGAAGTCAACACACCAGGCTGGTTCAAAATTTGAACAATGATTTTGAACCATTATCACAATTTGGCAAGCGTATACTTAAGAAGTTATTATAAATTGTAACATTACAAAATTAGGAATATTTCAGCTTTTGTCTGAAGAATTCGGACATTGTCAATCATGTAAGACTAGTACTTGTCTCCAAAGAAACAGAATTATTAGGTGTGTCAAATTGCTTACTTTTACTGTACTAGTACAGCAGCCAATATCTAAAAGAGGCCTAGAAATGTGATTTCGTGGCAACCACTTTACTGTTTACAGCTGAAAAGGTTTGACCTTATTTTGTGGTAGGGTATTCTGCCGCATCACCCAGTATGACTTTTTGGCTCAAATTGTGGTATCACTTTTTTTCTACGGGCCCGTAAAGCTGTAACACTTCAATAGAACGAAGCGAAAAAAGGCACATTTTCAAGGGGGAGGGGCAGAAAATTAAATATCAACGTTTTTTGATGAAAATTGATAGGCTGATACAACTTTTGATGGGGATAACAAAAATGTAATTTTTTTTCTCTAAATTCTACTTTTTTAAGCTTTAAAATTCGATTTTTTAAACAATTTTCAAATTGGTACAAAAAACTTAGTGTTTACTTTCCGAAATTAGGCAATTATTCATGTTACCTATGGGGCCTTGTCTGATGCATTATCTTTATTAACCTTGACATTCGCATCATTTTGATGTTTAAATCATCGAAATCTGTCAATTCTAACTGGAGATATGACGATTATGAGTGTTTAAAGAACCACGCACAATCTGGCTATTTACGGCAAAAGCGTTGCTAGGGCCGTTATACTGGGTAGGTGACATGTAGTAGGATGGTATTTCCTGAACACCACTTACAAAAAATTTGTACGGCTTATTACCTAGCAAATGTTAGACACATTAGTCACACAAAATTCAGATGACAGAAAAAAAAATTCAGGCTGTCTATAGAACACTCTTGTTGTTCTGTGGCTTGTTCTAAATTCAAGCAAACTGGCACACATACAAAATGTACAAATACAGTACATCTACATTGTAAGTAATATGTAGTCTCTCTTCTTCAACTGACCCGGTCCTTTTATTCATATCAAATTATTGCAAGCATGGGAAGACTTAATATGATAACTGATATTCACTGCAACATTACTGATAATTACGTTACACAATGGCCAACAAGGACACTTTAAAAACAGGTGTTACTGCAAAACTTTTTTCAGGGTCAGTTGTAAACATTATAGAGAAACAGTTCATTATAGAACTAAAGAAAACAGATGTATACAACTTTTATTTCTGTCAACTCAATTTTCATTATTACAGTTCAATATAACTTCATACATTATGATTCAAAATCATTTCAGATCTAGAAAACAGGAGAAAACTCTACTAAGGATTTGGTGAAATTTGGCATAATTAATTAATTCTAAATATGAAGGAATTTATCACTGTATCTATTCTAGGGTCTAGGCCACACCAATTTAATTTGTTGCTTCTCGGATTTTTAAAGAAAAAATATGAAGCGACAGGGAAAAAAAAAGACCAAGGCACCCCGTGATAGCCGGAAATGTTACGATATGAGCCATGAAGTCAACATACCAGGCTTGCTAATAATTAAAACAATAGACTTAGAACTTTTCATGAAACAAAGTTGCATTGTTACATTGAAAAACTTTTAACAACAAGAAAGAAAAGGACTTTCTTCAACCGTTGGGGCCAAAATATGTCTTTCATTGAGCATTTTGCAGTTGATTTCGAACCTAAAATTTTTTTTTTTTTTGCAAATCAGAAAAAAATGGACAGGGCGAATCTGAGAAACAACAAATTAAATTGGTGTGGCCGTATGAGCAAAAACAAGGACACAAAAATCCTCTAGCAATGGTGCTAATGTGCATTCAGACAACATATACATTCACTGACAAAGGTGCTCAACAAAAGCACTATTCTAACTTTGCATTTATATAACCAAGCATAGCCAAGTTATTTACTAGTACATGTAGGTCCATACCTGTACCTGTAGCCTGGGTACCATCCTACTTGTATGCTGGGGCTCCCACAGTCGCTTCCCTAAGAAGTACTTCTTAGGGAAGCGACTGTGGGAGCCCCGGCATACAAGTAGCATGGTACCCAGGCCAGGCTACTGTACCTGTACCTCTGTACTAATATCTGTACTGGTACCTGGAAATGTAGTCTACATATTACTAGTAAATTCATTTGCATCTATGGTACACATCCCTAGTTCTAAAGCACTACATCTCTCAATAACTTATTATATATTAACACATCTATTTTCTAAATGTACAATGTGGTGGTTGTCAAGGCTAACACAAAATGTTCACAGTGGCTTCTTGCAATTGTTTCTACACACTCATTTATACAACATTTCCTAAGGCCTAGGACAAAACATACAAATTGCATAAAGTAAGAAGTAAAGTTTTCAAGTGTGGGGACCATGTTATACTTATACAGAATAGATTTCAGTCATTTCACACTTTGAAGTTTTGTAGACCACTGAATTTGAACTTCTTCTTGAATGACATGTATCTCAAGGATGACATTAAAAAATGTCTTTTCCATCCACATTTGATTTTGAACACATTCTAACAAGTTATACATATCATAGATCACACTTGATGCATTTGATTGTGGAGCTACACTAGAACTGCTAAGATGTGTTTTAATGTTTTTGACAGTTATGACAAAATATATAAATTGTAATTATAAAGTTGCTAGTTGAGAAGAGTCGTAGTAACCAAATTAAGTAGATGTTCAATGGACATGACAATTTAACAAAATTTTGGATCTTTTTTTAAAACAGTTAACTTTTTTCACTGCATTCAGTTTGTTTACTTTCCAAAAATGATCTCCAAGCACATCAAGACAAAACTGTGATAGTGTTTCCCTAGCTTCCTGTTTCTGTTACGAACTGTACAAAGGAAACCATCTCAATTTTGCCTCCTAACATCTGCTTGGAGATTACAAAAATGCTAATCCTCTACAAATGACAACAAAGGGTTTCTACCAATGACATTCTTACAAATTACAAGAATTAAATTTATATCCTTGACAAACATTTCATTGCTGGCATGGTGGTCCAAGTTTAGAAATAATTACCAGCGACCAACTGTTTGGCTTTTAGTTACACTTGTGTAAGTTATATAGTGGTCAGTCAGTGGGATATGTCAAGTTTGTGTGTTTTCACTTTTCAGGTAACTTTTTTTGTTCACTACTATATGACAAGATAATGGTAGAAGAAGTATAGAACAGCAGCTGATGTTACTATCACACATATATAGTATCAGGAGGTTATGATACAAAAGAGGCGGGAACTTCGGAAGGTTGAGAAGATGAAGAAACTTCACAGAAAATCTGTAACTGCTACTAGTATATCAATAAGACACACAATTTGTTACACCTATCAAAAAAATGCTACCTAAAACTTCTATTTCTATCTGCCTACTTTGGCGAACTCTCTCCTCAGCCAATCAGAGTCCTGATAGAACCTGGGGTCTCCCAGCCGCAGCGCTGTCCGCTTATAGAAGTAGTAGTACAGCACGGCGCCGACTCTCTGGAACACGAACATCGCCTGGAAGCCCTCGTTCCAGATGTAGCGGTTAGGGTCCTCCCAGCGAAGCGACATCGCCCACACGTGGAGCCCCACGCACAGCACGAAGTACGTCAGCGTCACGATGATCGTGGTCTTGAATTTGCGGATGAGAAGCCCGACGAGCCCCGCCTGGAAGATGAAGGTGTTGAAGAACACGAGGAAGACCACGATGACTGCGAAGACCAGACACACGTCCTGGATGATGTAGAGAACCAGCTGGATCACGTTGGCCATCCGCAGAAGGTCCGAGAACGAGTTCACGAACAGGTCCACGAAGAGCAGGAAGAACTGGAGGTACAGGATCGGACGGTAGCTGCTCCGACGCATGGCGGCGCCTCGAAGCGTGCAACAGTCTTACTCGGAAATGCTCGATGCAAGCAGAAATTCCAGTGTCAAATTTCAACGTGATAGTCTCCGCAACATGTACCGCTCTTGTAGAACACTAAAACTTGACCAACTCCAATTCAGTTCAGTTTTTCATCTCCATAATGCAGCTGAAAGGTTTCTTGAAAATTGCCAAAGCTCCAGACTCAGGTTACCTTCTTCCACGTAGCTCTAACGATGATCAGGAGAATTCTCAGCTTGCGGCGGCAGCGATGACTGTGTGATAAAAGTGTCTAGGATCAAAATATAGAAGTCCATCGTGTCCATGACAGATGTAATTCTGAAAATTACTACCAGCAACTTGCCAACCCTTCATAGCTTACACATTTTTACTGTCCTACTGAGACTACAGAAGAAGTCACACACCCCCTGGCCATTCGAAATTGGACCCAGCACTTTCTTCTTCTAACACAAATCACATCTTGAATACAGCTGTGGCACCCAGCCTTGTTTGCCTTAGAAACCAGTACTGAGTTTAAACATCACACTGGAATGGTTCAGAAAACGTACTGTCTGGGCGGTATAGTCCCGAAAATTAAGACACAGATTTAGGAAATACATGTATCAATCCTTGTAATAACCGTTTTTTTAATAGCGTCACAGCAGGTTGAAACTCAGAACAGTTGTGCTTTGAACTCAAAAAGACAAAAAACAAATAATTTTTCAATCACTTTGCACAGCAGTGGTAAAACAAACTTGTGTTAACCTTGGCAACACACCACACGTGTCAAGAAAAACTATATACAATACAAACCTACAGCATCACTCAAGAATTTTCAAAAGTTATATATTTTTGTGACCATGCATGGCAAAAGGGGGGAGGGGGGCACTGGCGGACAAAACACACACACACACATCGGTGTAACGGTTTTTTTTAGACGTTCTGTTCCTTACCTGGTGGTCCTGTTAAGAGTACATGTCTAACACCACCAACACCAGCAGACGCCATTCTTGTCTCCTGTTCAGGATTTTGAGGGATTTAGCATTTCCTTTTTTTCTTGCCGCTGTAACCGTCTGGGTCTGTCTCAGAGGGGGGCTTGTGAAAAGAATGTAGTTGACCTCTCACCTATGAACCGCCAGGGGTCGCCTGTGAAACACCGAAGGGTTGTTGTTGTTTTGGAAATGTAAATTTAGAGACCGTTTTTGTCTTTTGGCGGGAAATTCCATAAATTCTGTGAAAATTATGGTGTAGAGAAACTGTTAGGAAAAGTTTGCGTCGTAGATAGCCTTGCTTTTCGAGATACCGTGAAGAAAGGGCGCGGACGTGAAGAAAGAAGGTGTGGGAGGGGGGCAGCAGTGTTTTCACCCTAGTAGCTTCTTGACACTTCCTGAAGATGGGAAACGCCGTGAACAAACACATCCAGACTGCCGAGAAGACTGGCGTCTGTGGACTGGTCGGCATGAGACTTGACGAGGTATTTTCCTCAAGGAATATATTGTTGTATAATAATTTGATTATTATGCGCTTAAAGAACGTTACCTGTTATGTTTAATTTTGGTCAAAATCAGAAGACGGCATCTGTTTGTTTGTTAATTACACAAATTTTTGAGGAAGGTCTTGAATTTGAAGCAGTACGTTAATTTCAGTATAACATAATTCTGAAACAAAACCATGACACTTGATGGTGTAATACAATTTTCCATGTAATTAGATTAGCATAGATAGTAATTAGATTAACATTGGCAAATGTCTCTGATTAGCTACAGTACAAGGTCTCGTGTGCCCTGTTCAGATGAAACCACTCAAACTGTGATTCGGGTAAATCGCAATCCTCGCATCTGGTCCACGTTAGGGCTGCGTACCTAAACGTAACATGAGGTACAGGTACAGGTACCGGTACAGAGGTTTAGGTACAGGTCCTGTACCTGTACCTGAACAATTTGACAAATTAACTCCGCGCAGCCCGGAGGCTTACGCGGCAAAATACAGACACAACACAAAAGCAACAAAGGCCGCCAATATGGAGGGAAGGGAAAATGACTGACCTCATTTCAGTTTGTTGACCAATCACAACCATGGATCAGCCACACTCTCGCGATGTCTCGTGAGACTGAGGATCTCAAATCAATCGACGGTGTTTACGTCTTTTCCAGTGCTAATTTTTCGTCTTTGTGGTAGGATTTACCTATCTTTAGTCATATACATGGTGTAAACTAGCTATTTCGGTATATACTCGTTACTTCATGATCCGGTATTTTGGACCTGTACCGAAACGATTTTTACGGTATTGGACCGGTACCCGCAGCCCTAGTCCATGTGCCACACATTCCTTCGAAATTGTGTCCAAACATGATTCGGCTAAACTACAATCATTGCTGTTTGATGAAAAGACACAAGATATATATATAGCGTGGTATTAATGTCAGAGGTCAATGACCTGCTTGCTGGTGCCCCCCTCCCAGCTTATCTCGGCCGAATGCCGACGTAGTCCCGCCAGAGGCGGTGAAGCTCGCCCTAAAACGGACACATTATTTGACCATTACTGCTCTTTAAGTTGCTGCCACCTAAATTTTGGTTTTGCATATGAATAAACAAATACCGCCCTGTAATCCATGACCTGGTCAATATGTAAAGTAAACCGGTGGTGTCACATTGGAATCACATTCCATTCAGACTAACGTCAGAATGTGTTGAAACCACTTCAAAACTACCTCCTGAGGTGGTTTGGGATTGATGTGCAATGCGATTTGGAGTGTTCAGATGGGGCCACTTGAAACTGGCTTCCGAATCGGTGGAATCTGGATCAAATGCCACATGCCCATAGCCAGGGGGGGTTCGGGGGGTTCAGAAGAGCCCCCCCACAAGGCTAAAAGGTCCACTTTTTTGGTCCACTTTTTATGTAAACTTTAGTAAAGGTCCACTTTTTGGTCCACTTTTTATGTAAAGGTCAAAGATTTTTCTTCAAAAGATGGACTGGAATCGTAGAAAAACTGCTCCCTTTGTCATTAAATAAAAATTTATCTCTGATTTTTTCTTGAAAATCCTCTCAAAAATGCACGAAATGCCATTTTAGAAGGTTCATTTTTAAAAATCCTGGCTACGAGCATGACAGTCATGACAGCATTTTCATCTGAACAGGGTCTTAGTGGTTTTAGTAGAGCAGCTCAAGAGTACACTGGCATCTTCTCTCCACCACCAGGACTTCTGCATGTAGCTAGAACTTTGCAACCTTGCTGTAAACCAATGATTAGCCAGGAGTGTCACAATCCAGGCTATTGTTTACATTAGCACATGATAGAAAAGAAAAAAAAAGCTCTTGTTGTTTCCATGTAGCACATGCATGTCATTGTGTACTTGGTGGTGTATTGGTGGTCGCCTTACTCATTTGCGCCATCTTACAGTTCCCACCAGAACTGCAGAGACTGTCTAAGAATCTGAGGACCTTAGATGTGTCCAACAACAAGATAGCGGTGTTGCCTAAGACCATCGGCCAGTTTGGTATGCTGAAAAGCTTCACAATCAGCAACAACCGACTAGGTGAGAAGAAGTTATTTTTTTCTTGCAGTGTTTTTTTTTTTTATCCAGGGCCACACCAATTTTATTTGTTGGTTAGCAGAACTAATATCTTTTATTCTGGACTAAATGCCATACTGGACAAAGCCCGTTGCAACACAGTATGGTTGTGATGTCTGTGTACATGTAGAGAGCCATTGAGCTCAGTTAGAATTTTTAAAAAAAGTTTGGGACCCCTTGCAGCTTTTTCCTAGAACTGCAGGTATATTGTTGTTCATGACTTTGAAACAGAAAATTAGAAATTTACATTGAATGAACTTTCCTTTTCTTTTCTTGCAGAAACCCTTCCAGAAGAGTTCTTCCAACTAAAGAAGTTGGAGACACTTTCACTAGAAAACAACAGGATCCAGAGACTTCCCACGTCTGTGGACAAACTGACCAACCTGAAGTCGCTGTCGCTAGCGGGGAACAAGGTGGACAGCTTCCCGCTCGCTCTGTGCAAGCTCAGACACCTGGACGCACTGGACCTCTCACGAAATGCCCTGACGGAGATTCCTGAAGGGGTCGGTGACCTACAGGTCATTGAACTCAATCTCAACCAGAACCAGGTAATGTACTAGTACCTTTGTTTGTAAGGCCACACCAATGTAATTTGTTGTTTCTCAGATTTTTTCAGAAAAAAATATGAAGCGACAAGGCGAAATAAAAAAAAAACAGTCCAAGGCACCCTATGATAGCCGGAAATGTTACAATATGAGCCATGAAGTGAACATGTACCAGGCTGGTTTACAATTAAAACAATACATTTTGAACTTTTAATGAAACAAAATTGCATTGTTACATTGAAAAACTTTAAGAACTAGGAAGAAAAGACTTTCTTCATCCCTTGGGGCCAAAATATGTCTTTCATTGAGCATTTTGCAGTTAATTTAGATATAATTTTTTTTTTTTTGCAAATCTGAAGAAAATGGACAGGGCGATCTGAGAAGCAACAAGTTGAATTGGTGTGGCCTAACAGGAATATCCTTTAGTATAATACTAAGTCAATCTTGCCCAAGCAACTGTCTCTATACACCAGTCATCCCTAAGTAATGACTTCTGCATGGTTGGAGTCTTGTTAGGAACGGTGAGTCAGTCTGAATACTAATGAAATTGTAAGAGAGAAAATTGTTTTGTTTGTTCATTTGTTTGTTAAACTTTGATTTAACTGGTAAATCACCAGTTTTGTACATTAAGCACTTAGCTGTTTTTGAACCAGTCACACCAAGAAGGACCCCTTCTCTATTTTAGTGGGTTCTTTAATGTAAAGTCCAGAAGGGAGTGCTATTTTTCAGTAGATTATGCTGCTATAAATACATAACTAGCTGACTTTTTACATAATTTCGCTTATGCGACATACATGTAAATGAGGGGCGATAAGGCCACTAAGAAGGCCAGTGGTTGGTAAGATATCAAAGAACACAAAACAGTTTGATTTTTTTCTTACCGCCCCCAAGATGAGATCGGTTAAGACTCTTTCACTAGCTGCAGATCAATAGGACTTACAATGTTTGGTCATGAAAATGTTGGAATAAAAAAAATGTAGAGGGGGTGAAGACATTGTGTAATTATGTTGTATGCCTTAGTGGGGGGTGGTTTAGGTGCGGTAATAGGGGAAAGAAGAAATCTTTAGAGGTAGTAGTCCATTGATGATTGTATTATTTCTGTGGTTAAGAATAAAAGGACAAACAGTAACATTACTAGTACTTGTCTAGTAGTAACAACACTCAAAGAAAACAGAAACCCAGCATTAGTTCTTTTTTCTCTTCTGTTATGTCTTCCTACATGTATATAGTGTTGTTCCTTTTTCTATACACATTGTAACACCATGATAGTACATTAATGTACTAGTACCTTAATTTTGGCAAAAAACTTTCAAGTTTTTCCAAGGCCTAGGAAAAAAGATGTTGTGTTTCCTGTTTCGGTCCAGAAAAAATTATTGGTAGGGTCAGTTGCAATTGGTAGGGATTATCTTTTTTTTTTTCTTCTTTTTTTTTTTTAGATGTCAGTGATATCTACGTGTATACAGGGGTCCAACTCATACAATACAGTTTAACAAAGTAAACTCTCATGAGGACACTTTTATTTTTAATTATAGTCAATGTTAGAAATCCAATTGTACAATGTTTTATCACTCAGGTGAGAGAGCATTGAGCTAGAAAAGGTGGATCAGCTCGAAAAATTAATCATTATGTCCCTTGCAGGGATCCACCAAAAAAAAGTCTAGGGTCCGTAGGTTTTTTTTTAGGGTCGGTTGGGAAACAGGAAACACAACATTTATTTTCCTAGGCCTAAACAAAACCTGTTTCTTCCCTACTTATAGATCAATAACCTGACAGCTGCCCTGGCCACCTGTCCGCGGCTGAAGGTGCTGCGGGTGGAGGAGAACTGCCTGCAGCTGTCCACCATCTCTCCCAAGATCCTGGGGGAGTCCAAGGTGTCTGTCCTGGCGTTAGAGGGAAACCTGTTTGAGGTTAAGGACCTGAGGGAGTTGGAGGGTTATGAAAAGGTAGGGACAGACTAACACAACTTCATGGGGAGTACAGACTCACTTGGGTCAGGGCCAGGAAAAAAATGTTGTGTTTCGGTTTAATGTGTCCAGTTTATCAAAATTGTTTCATCTGCAAACTCAAAAAACACTCTGCAATAGCCTCCTCTCCCCTCCTAGATCTCCACATTCAAATATAGTGTTAGAAATACCCACCTGCAGTCTGCATTTTGCAAAAACATTTTCAATATTGCAGAAGAAAAATTAAGCAACCTGCAAGTTTGTAGACTGAAAAAAATCAGGCTACGGGTTCAATGATGTTTAAGAGCTTTTGTGTTTATTACTGACTCTATAATATGGTAATTTTGCAGGCATTTTTGAAATTGCATGTAAAATATTTGCCAACATGCAATTTTGTAAATGCAATGGGTATAGATCCAGGAGACTTTTGAGCGTGTATTTGCAGAAAGTATTTCGGAACTGCAGAACAAAATTTCAGAACACTGAAAATATGAATATATTATAAATAGAAATGAATTTATATACCTGAGCTGGAATAACATTTGATACGGATGTTCTGGCATGTGTGATAACTAGTCATATCACAGAGTTCTAACAATTATCACAAATGTTCCATAGAATCACCACTTTAAAAAATCAGTTACCATTTAGATTCAGTTGGAATTGATGTTTAGGGACACCAAATTTTGCAATTAAATGTGGCCCCAGTCAGACTATCATTCTGATTGTGGTCCGACTAGGACCTCTGGTGATATGGAAACACCATATCTTACTCTATATTTACAGTATTTTACTTTCCTTTACAGTACATGGACCGATTCACAGCTACACGGAAGAAGTTTGACTGAGGGACAGAATCATCCCAGGAAACACTTGTGGAATATACATTTATCTACTCATCAATCAAGAACAAACACACAGACTGAAAATAGTTAATCTTATTGTTCTTGAAAAGATAGGGATCGGTGTAGGTTACTTGTTACAAAAAAAGTATGTTGTGTGCAGATAAAATGTTGTATCACTGGAATTGAATGTATGTTTTGTTTATAGTACCAGTATAGGTACACTACTTGCCAGTGGCCTTATTGCATGCAAGTTGAAATTTCCCTGCCACCACACACTGAAATTTCTGTTCAAAAGCAAAGACAAAAAAAAGAGAAAGAATAGGGTAATGACATCACTTCTACCATTCTTATATTCAAATATTAGTCAAATATTCCTGACCTGTGATATTTGCATCTTGCACTGATTATGTTGTGTTTTGTTGACAAGTTTTCATGGACAACACCTGTAATAGCAGTGTAACAGGCCAGAAGGTACCCCTGGTCAGAATGTACCCCTGGTCAGAATGTCTCCCGGTATATTCTGGCCAGGGGTACTTTCTGGCCTGTTGCACTGGCAGACCACGATGGAGGATTCCTACAGAAAATGATAGAATTGTTCCCAAAGTGCTTTGTCTTCTTACTAGGTGTGCAGCCAATTTTCAGGTTTCAAAGATGCCAAACGCAAACGTCATGATTATGGATATAAAGTCCGCCAACTGTAACAAGTATGATAATGTGGACAAAAAAAGTGGCGAACATACATGTGTACCAGGTAGAATGTTGAAAGGTCTGTATGTAACATTTATGATATTTTTTTAGGTTTGCCAAAGAAAAACATTGTTTTTGCCGTTCCTTGTTCATCTCCTCCAAACAGTAACCCCTGACATGGCCAATGACCTGATTCGTTGACATCTGTCACCATGGTAACTGGTCCTGGGTTACATAATGTTGCAATTTCATAGTAGGAGGGATTTAGACTCCTTTCACAATATACGTGAATGTGTTTGGGTAAGAATTAACAGAGCAGACCATATGCGAAGGTAAACATTATGCATTTGCTTTGCAAATGTTACTTTTCTGCATATACATATTATATACATTTTTTTTGCAACAGCATTCAATAACTGATAAAATTTAATACGTGGTTCTAGTATCATTCAGTCTTATAAAAATTGGACAATAGTTGGATAATCTACAAGTTTCAGCCTGAAAACAAATGGCCATTCCAATGTATTTGTACTTTTTCAATGATGCACTGCAACCAGATTAATAAATTATATCTGACAAATCAAAAAATCTTTATTTCTTTATTCTTTATTTCAGGCGCAAATTGGCCCATAGTAGACAAACAATTACCTCAAGAGTTCTTTTTATTTATAAAACAATATTATGCCTGCAACCAAAGAGGTTATAACCTCCTGGCTGCAACTCGATACCATATAACTGTATAATAACCTTTAGGTCATGTTATAGGAAAGTCAAAACAGGTGTATATTTCCGAAATGTTTATTCCCTTCATTTCATGTGTTTCCAGTCCAATTATTGATGGTGACAAATAAAGTGTTCAACAACCAATAAAGCATTATCACATTACATATGAATCTCCAAGCATATCATCATTTGGTGGCTTCAATACAGGCAACTGAAGAGCATCAAATTGGCCAGGTAGTATCCAATATACCACCCACTGGCGTAAAAAAAAATACATCTGCTTGCATTTTAGAGTACCCGGTAATACAGACCCTATGACCGTCTCAACATAAGAGAATACACACACAACACGTAATGTAAAAACTTGACAATAAAATTCTAAAACGCTGTGTGAAGTCCATGGAAATGCAGATGAAGAACACCAGCATGGCGGTCTGTACCTGCCTGCTTCATTGATATGGGATGTAGTGAGTGAAAATGCCGTACATGTATACATACTTGTATCAGTCAAAAGTTTTGCATGTCTGAGTTTTACAGGATTCAGACTTGGGTATGGGATGTGAGCAGTGACGTTCTATCCTACTGTTGAGGGTGTTGGCTCCAGTCGTAGTACATGTACTTTGGAGCGTAGTAGAGTTGTGACGGGGTGTACTTGTCTCTGTTCACTATGTTGTCCACAATGTCGACGCCAGCCTCTGCCTCTACGTATGTGGGTGGAGGAACTGTGATGGGAAATATGAATCCTCTTAAAAATGAACTCTCAGTCGCACTGAACCAGTTGGGACTGGTCCGAACTAGTTAGTACTTAAGTCCAAAGGGACTTTAGCAGGTCCCTTGGAGTTCAGAACTGATCTGAAGTAGTTGGGACTAGTCCAAAGGGGTTTTAGCAGGTCCCATGAGTTAGTTCAAAACTAGTTCGAATTAGTTGGGACTAGTCCAAAGGGATTTTAGCACTGTTCCCTTGGAGTTCAGAACTGGTCTGAAGTAGTCGGGACTAGTCCAAAGGGGTTTTAGCAGGTCCCATGAGTTAGTTCAAAACTAGTTCGAACTAGTTGGGACTAGTCCAAAGGGATTTTAGCACTGTTCCCATGGAGTTCAGAACTATAGTTCGAAGTAGTTGGGTCTAGTCCAAAGGGACTCTGTTTAGCAGCTATAGGTCCCATGCAGTTCAGAACTGGTGTGAACTAGTTGGGACTAGTCCAAAGGGGTTTTAGCTGGTCCCATTGAGTTCAGAACTGGTCATGACTGGTTGGGACTAGTCCAAAGTTTCAGAACTAGTTTGAAGTAGTTGGGACTAGTCCAAATGTTCGCTTTGAAGAATGTAGCAACCACACAACATGTAAAGCACATCATGAAATGCTAAAAATATGCCGGGAAAAAACAAAGACATGTCTCTGTATTTGCCAAAAAAATGAATTTCTAGCTTTTATACTTTGGGACAATTATTCTATATTGTTTCAATCATTTTCATTTTCAATCGTTTTGATTCAGTAGGAACACCACATATAAAAGGAATAAAATACATCTCTGCATCATCAAAGTCAAAACAATAAATCAGAGCCTTTTCTTGTCTCCTCTCTTCATGCTATCTGCCATCCATGTTCCGGCATGGTAACAGCTAGACATCTTTGCATGGGCAACAAAATTTCTTTTTTTTTTCCAAAATCAGGCGAAAATTAATGCGCGCGCTGATGTCAATCAAAATAATTACTTGCCGTAGCCTTAGGCCATGTAGATTTGATTCTATGAATGACATCCACGCGTGCATGAATTTTCGGACGTTTCCAAAAAAAGGTTTTTAACCATACTGTAAATCGTACAAAACAAAACAGTTGCAAAATGAGCAAATATATGCCATAAGTTGCACAAAGAATATTTAAAATCGATACTAATGTCGTAGAATGCCAAAATCAAACGAAAAAAGACAAAAATGTAAAGAAATGAATTTGAAGAGTAGATTATTCGCCAGTATTATTCTGTGTCATTTGTTCAACCTTCAAACTTTTTTTGTCTATTCGCACGCGCGCATCAGTTTTGGAGTTCCCAGAGGATGTCATCCATATAATCAAATCAACATGGCCGTACTTACGTAGAGGTGGCGCGGTTGCTGGTGCATACGCTGGGTTTGGATGACCACTATATAGTGTCTTCAGTGGCACAGAGCCAATTATAATGGGGAGTTCAACTTCAAGGTTCCGGTGAGGTCCTTGAAAGTGTGCAGTAACCTGGGGAAAATAAGAACAAACATCAGCTAGTACCTAGGACATTATTACTTGCTAGTACACGTTGTAAGTTGTATGTTTTCTTATTGACATGCTACAAAGCAGGTAAGAGAGAGCTATAATTATTAGCCTTGTTGTTTAGGTTCTATACTGTTCTTAGTAAAATAAATTATATAGTATATATTACTTATGTTAAAAATTTTTAAAGAAATTGGTTCCAATCTGAAATCAATAACTGGGAAAATGTGGAGAAACGGGTAGGGTTCCATCCTGGTGTGAGTGGTTAAAACTTACAGTCTGATCTTACACAGATAGATGTACTTGAACTCAAAGATGCACAAAACAAAGAAATAAAAAAAACATGACCAATGCCGGAAGAATGGCTGAAATTTCACATAATTCATTGTGCTGTGTTTTCAATATGATAAAGCTCAAGACATAACTCAAGACTACTGTCCAAGCAGGGGTTTAAGCTTTGGCGTATTTTTGGCATGTTTTTTGGGGCATTTTTGATGTCCTTTCTTTCCAGGCTTTTTCTCTGAATTTTTGCCCGGTTTCAGTAGTGTGCGTTCCGTGTTTTGGTTAACGTTACATTAAACCATTGCAGAACCCCTTAATTATACGCCATGCATGACGATGATACCAGACCATTGCATGGTCAGTCTACGCAATGCAAGGCTAGGCCCGGCTAGGCCAGAAAGCAATACCATCGCGCAAATATACAAAAGTAGCGCCCTCCGCGCAATGGTGTTCCAGTGCTGAATCAGCTGTCGAAATTGCGTCAGCACTGGAATTCCAGTGCTGCACTAGTTCCGTTCATTTTCGTAGTAAAAGTACGATTTTGTGCTTCTTAAGTGTACTCGGAATTCCAGTGCTGACGACCACTGCCAGCAAATCATCACATCAAAATTCTATATCAGTTCTTAGCAAAGGAAAGAAAAATGTCATTTTCTTGCATAAATTATGTAGATCAGGTAACGCAGGTTACGTGCCGGACCAGTTTACGGTCAGTTAGCGACACCGCGATGCCATCATCTAGTTCTTTACTTCTGTTTTTTTTAGGCCGGGCCTGATTTTTTAAAAAGCTTTTCTTGTTTATTCTAGCCCAACTTTGGCTGGCATTAAAAAAAATACTAGTACAAAAAAATAAGACCTAATAAAAACACCTAAAACATGTGAAAAATAAGCCGCAGCCGAAACCTCTGCTTAGAGAGTGGAACATTACCAGAACCACATATTTGATGTCAATGACGTTACAATATCTCAGCCCAGAGGGGGGAAGGGCGGGTATTGGAAGAACCAGTTCGATGTTCTCGGACAGACGAGCGCTACAGCCCGGCCCTTCTACGGTAGAACTCAGGGTGTCGGAGGGTACGGACCCATCAGTAGGAGGGAAGCCGGTCGACGTCACCATCTGGGGGAAAAGACAGGTTTTGTTGAACTGCATGTGGAAGAAAACTGAGTTTTGTCTACAAGTACATACACTGTACACCTCATGTTTCTTCTTCTCCTCCTCATTCTCCTGCCATTTCTTTAAATTGATTCAACTCCTTCATTTTTTGGCCAAATAACATGAAAGTTGGCATGAAGGTAGAGTGGGCAAATACCCCCAGGCGTTTTTTTCACACCATTTTTGTGATACAGGCTTTTTGGCTGTGTTATAGAAAATGTGCTATAGCAGTGTGTTACCATATTTGGGCATGAGTCATCAGAATGGCATGCAGAGCAAGCAACCAATAGGCACGTAGCTTTCCTCTATTCTTCTTGCTGATTGGCTGTTGGTATTTGATTGGGTTAACAACACATGTACAAAGCCATGCCCTGTTGACAGTATAAACTGCATTGAAGTGTTTTGGTAGGTATGTCAGTAAGGCAAAATTATTAGTCAAGTCAATCTTTAAAAGTAAAAGAAAAATGTTCCTACTTTTAGGCAAATACTTGACTCTCATATATCTCTTGTGACACCGTGACATACCTGTACAATCTTTGCCGTTGTCTTGGTGATCCTGGTGTTGCTGTTGTTTTCCACTGACCCCTTTACAACAATCCTCTCCCCGGGACAGTACCCACCCCTGTCTGTCTGTGCCTGCAGTTCGATCGGTCCCGATGTACAGCACAGGCAGCACAGAGTCTTGGAGTTCTGACTTCCTGACGGCATCTGTTTTAAGACATTGAAAGGAAAGTAATAAGATAATAAAGTTGTTTATTGCAAATTCATGCCCGAGGGCTAATTGCAAACTGACATTGACAAGAAAAGTGGTGATATAAGACTATCCGCTAACATGAAGTTCTACGTGTACGATATACTTATCAAACTTACTATCTCTACTTTAATCTAATAACGTTGGTATACATACAGGATAAACAGTATATTGCAATATA
Organism: Branchiostoma belcheri; assembly: GCF_001625305.1. Taxonomy (NCBI): domain Eukaryota; kingdom Metazoa; phylum Chordata; class Leptocardii; order Amphioxiformes; family Branchiostomatidae; genus Branchiostoma; species Branchiostoma belcheri. The sequence goes on from NW_017803035.1 coordinate 178,307, forward strand.
TGAACAGGTAAGAGGAACAAGGTAACTGCTATTCTAATCTATTCTATTCTATTCTGTTAAACTATTCTTGCCATGGTAATATTCATCAAACCTCCCAGAAAAGTACAGAGAACCAACATGTTAAATGTTTAGACCAGGCATCATTTTTCTTTCCTTTTTATTACCTTCGCCAAGAAGGTTATTATGGCTTCACTACAAAGTGGTGAAGACATATTGTGTTCCCTCATGTTTCTTCTTCTCCTTCTTCTCCTTCTCCTGCCATTTCTTTAAATGGATTCATCTCTGCCATTTTCCGGCAAAATAACACGAAATTTGGCATGAAGGTAGAGTGGGCAAATACCCCGACGCGTTTTTTTCATTTTTTTGAAAAATTGTTTTATTTGGGTTTTTTGGCCATTTTCAGGCAAAAAATATACATTTTGAGATCTGGTTCCCAGGTACTAAAACGAATGACCTGAAATTTGGCATGGGAATACCTTGGGCACATGTCCATGGAATGTCATTCACGATTTTGACATACACCACTTTAAAGTTATGTAAAATAGGGCTTTTTGGCTATTTCCGGCATTGGAAGGTTCCATTTCTGCATGGGGGTGTAGACTATTGGCAGCCATCGTAGGATAGATCCATTTACGGTATGGGGGATAGGGTGAAGCCATCTGCTGCATTTGCTCTCAAGCAAATGTCGGCCTTTCTAGTGTTTTCAGTAGCGTTTGTGTGTGTGTGTGTTTGTGTGTGTGTGTGTGTGTGTGTGTGTGTGTGTGTGTGTGTGGTTTAGCAAGATAACTCGAGAAGCAGTGGATGGATTGGAATGAAACTTGGTAGGTGGGTAGGTCTTCATTAGACCTACAAATGATGATTTTGGCCCCCCTGGCGGCTTTCCTAGGTACTGCAGCAGAACTTCCGGTTTTGATATCTCGTGATCTGGACATGCTAGGATCACGAATTTTGGGTGACAGATAGCTCTTGGGATAGGAAAGAATTGACATGAGTTTGGGTTCCCTAGCGGCTCGTTCTGGAACTGCAGGAGCATTTGTTGAAAATTTTTTAGAAGGAGGATAACTCAAGAACCGGTTGACGGATTGTCGTGATTTTTGGTATGTAGGTAGTTGAAGCAATGCTTGACATAATCAGATGACAATTATGCAAATCAGGAGCTAATTTGCATAATTAATGAGGAAATTTTATAAATCTGCTTTGTTCGATAATAGAACTATGAAACACTTGTGACATCTACTTGAGAACGAGAAAAAAACATGAGGATATAGATTATGTAAATGAGGACCTAATTTCCATAATTAATGGCAAATTTTTATAACTTCATAGTTTTAAATGCTGGGAATTTCATACTTGCCACATTTGGAAGTTAAGTGAAGGTGAACATCAATAAACATAATTTATTCAAATCATGACCTAATTTGCATAATTTATGAGGAAGTGCTATAAAGCCTTTTTGTTAAGATATGGTCCTCATTGGGTGGAGAAGATGATCCACTGATCATATAATCCATGCAAATGAGGCTCTTATTTACAAAATCAATGATTAAAATTGTTTAATTCGTCAACCGCAAGGGTTAACATCATTTGGCGAAGGTATGAGATCGTGGAACTCTTGTTGTATCTGTGTGTACCCATGTAGTAAGAAAGGCTCATGCAAAATCAGCTTTCTTGCAATTAGGAATCTGTGACCTTACAGGCGTTAACTCACTCCATTGTCTGACCTTTGACCTCCTGTCATGTGGTCTGTGTAGTGTAGTGTAGTGTAGTGTAGTGTAGTGTAGTCTTTACGGTCAGGTAGGACTGCATCTGTCATTCTCCCCCACCCACATACTGTCAACCTACCAAGCTACTCTTTCCGGACTCCAAAGTAAACATACAAACCTATAGCTACAACTCAGCCACCCAAAACAGTACTTCCGGATAAGAAGTGTTCCAACCTTATCTATATCCCTATCGAAAATACCTAATTTTCGAACCAAAGTGATATATATATATGTAGGTTCCGATATGATTGCAATTATTATTTCCCTACTATTAATAACTTATATTGTAAACAACTTGATCAGAATTCAGCCCTGTATGTCAAGGCTGCGAGATATGTTGTAAATATGTTGATACAAACCAATAAACCAATCATATAACCTACCGTAGCCCGTGGCTCTTGATTTAGATCTAACATGTCCAGAACGGTGATGATGTAGTACGTGGTGAGGTCAAGCTTCCAGGGTCTGTCGATGATCCCCTTGACGGAGTAGCGTACGTAGCCGACACGACTGCCCTCGAATGACGAGGGCAGTCCCGTGCCTAACTGGTGGCGGAATGGGAACTCGTAGTATCCCGCAGGAAGGGTTGGGTTTTCTCCGTCCCTGTCCCCCAACTCTGCTCATCACGGGAGATTTAAAAGCATTTTATACTAAAGCCGTTTACAGCAAGTAAATTTTATGGAGGACATCCTCCGCAGACTCCTCAGACAAGCAGGCAAAAAAAGCCGCTATGACATATAAAAGGAATGACGTACATTGTATATTGCAGAAGTAGTAATAAAAGACAATACAATAAATCATAGCCTTGTCTCCTTTCTTCATATTTATCTGCCATCCACGTTTCGGCATGGCAGCAGACATCAGACTATCCTATAGTACAAGCAATATGAAGATATGAAGACACACATGCTCAAAACTACACTGCGTGCTGTGCGTGTGCTGTGCGTGTGCTATGCGTGTGCTGTGCGTAAAATGGCGTTCATAAAACATACAGAAAACAACCGGGATGCATATGACGTGCGTATGAAAGAATGCTCCGTACGCAACTCATACGCAAAGAGGATCGCATAAGTACAACAGGGCCCCATGAATGTGTGCGGGGATGTATAGGTGAGTGAGTGTGTGTGTGTGTGTGTGTGTGTGTGTGTGTGTGTGTGTGTGTGTGTGTGTGTGTGTGTGTTTTCCAGAATCAGGCGAAAATTAATGCGCGCGCTGATGTCATCCATGAAAATTACTTTTTGTGGCCTTACTGACCTTTTCCCCAGACAGTGATGGTTTCATCGAAATATGTTTCCGGCACTGCGAATGAGAGGGGCTCAGCGTGCATGGCGTGCTCATATTGGGGGTGATCACCCGAGTGGATCCAAGCAAACCCATGGAACCTGACACGAACACCTGGACGTAAAAAAAAAAACAACAGGCATATCATCACTCAGGGTTTTTTTCTAGAAGAAATTTAGCATGAGGGAGCAGATTGCAAGCATGGCGAGGGAGTGAAGTGACCGAGGGGGGGGTTTTTTTAGAGTAACACAGTTTGTAATGCTAGAATGCATTGCTGTATTGTTTTTACATCTTCACTGAAAAAAGATCATTTTGGGAAAGACTAAAACGGTGTGTAAGTAGCCACTTAAGGTTCAATCTGAAAATTGATATGAAGGAGCTGGCTGGTTACATGATGAGGGAGCAGCTCCCTTATTTCCTTGGTTAGAAACCCCCTGACCTCACTGGTCATGCAGACATTCTCCCACGGCAGAGCTATCCCGCGGCAAATACGTTAGTTAGCCTTGCCGTGCTAGTAAGGAAGCACCCCTGCCTAGGGAGGATGTGCACCTCCTTAGGGATAAGCACCTCACACAGAAACTGCACTGCGCTAGAGCTATAATTAAAACTCCGGATAAGTTCACACAAACTCCACATAGAAAAAGGCAGACACAACCGCATTCCTATAGAGCAAAGGATTTGTCAATTTTGCGATTTAGATAAGATTGAGGATGAGTATCATTTCGTAGTCGATTGTACGTTATATAGTAATGAGAGAGATTCCCTATATTCTTATATACTAGTACTAGATAGGTTCCCCAGCTTTGGACATTTAAATGAAGAATTCAGATTTCTTAATATAATATGAAACTTGACAAATCATGTATCATTAGTTCTATATGCTCGTACATCTATAACTGCGTCAAGAAGCGAGAAGAAGTCGAACATGTACCTAGTAGACCACATTAGTATGCATAGTTTAAGTGTAATTGCTGTATCCTTTTTCCTCGTATATTCATGACCTGTACTTAGCTTGTTAGAGCACAAAATTGAAAATGTACAATAAAGGTCTTTCATTCATTAAACAAAAATTCGGAGACCTCGCAACTCCATGAAATATTACCAGTTTGAATGCCCGGTAACCATGTTGGTTTCTAAATAGATTACAGCAGCAACGTTTAGGCCACACCAAGTAAATTTTATGGATGACGTCCTTTGGAGACCCTAAATCTAATGCGAGAGGGCGAAAAAAAAACAAGAAGGGCCCTAAAAAACAAGATGCCTAGATTAGAAATATACTAAGAGACGACAAATGTTAATGAGGTGACACAGTGTAACAAGCAAGAAGTCTTTTATTCATCATCAAAACAGCAATAAATCAGGTGGAACAGCAGTTGTCGTCCTGTCCTGTTTTCGCGCTACGGGTTTCACGTCAATCTGACGATTTGCGGCACTGTCGTGACTCTTTGGTCATAGTTACAGGAAGCGGAATTTCTTGTTTTTTTTTCTAGGAACAGGCCAAAATCAATGCGCGCGCGGACGTCATCCATAAAATTTACTTGGTGTGGCCTTAGGTGTAATCCAACATGGCGCAAGTAACATCACATGAAAAACATGATGAGAAACTTGACACTACATCTATCTATCTACATGATACGGGACAAAGTGCCTCACGGCACATCACGTCCCGGGAAAGGAGGTGCAGCTAGTGTGGCAGGTGGTGGTGCGCAACAAAAATATACAAACAAATGAAAAATGATCTATAAATAATAAATTGCAAAAAAAAAAAAAGAAACCGAAATGTGCAACTATATACAAAAGCCACACCAGAAAACAAAAATGACCCTACAGCTGGGTATTGGCGGAGAGGCCAAGGTGACTGGCCAATCCCGCCTTAAACACATCACGGGATGTGCAAGATATGAGTGTACCTGGTAGTGTGTTCCACTCGATGACGGCTCGAGGGAAATAACTGGCTCTGTATGCTTCCGTCTTGCATGGGATGGTGATAAAGCGTGAGTGATGTCCTCTTGTAATGTTTGTGTTTTTGGTGAGAATGTTGTGTATAGGGATGGCTATCATGTTATTCACTGCTTTATACATTAGGACAAGTCTGGCTTGCTGCCTGCGTTGTTGCAGGGAAGGCCATCCAAGTGTTCTCAGAGTATCTGTCATGCTTGTTGTTGGTCTGTAATCTCCAGTAACGAACCTAGCGGCTCACTTCTGTACTGCTTCTACTTTGTACTGCTTCTACTACGTGACACTAGGTGACAGACATGTTTATTCTAAAGAGCGTACTTCTGTTTATCTTATAGACCTTTAAACCTGGCCACTGTGGTACCAAAGTTTTACATCTTATCATATATTATATGTATTTTATATCACACCTCTGGCTTTTATTCCTTCGGTAACGTCTGCGATCAGCTTCCCGCTGACGATCTCCCCTGCCTGGTACACGTCCTTGTTGTTGTCGAAAGTGACGACAAACGACTTTAACTTCCCCATGTCTGACTGGTGCTCTATTTTGAAAAATGGGACATCATTTACGTTACATTAGACGTGAGTTTGTGGGACACAATTACGCACAAAACTCGGGATTATATACAGTACAACCATTCCTCTACTGAGTAGATTTTAGAGTCACTGCCTACAAATATGTACCCTGGAAGCCAGAACTCGTTTTCCGGGCCGCAAGAGCCCTTCGCCCGCTGGTGTAAATTACCGCTACGGGGGAGTCTAGCCCAGGCTGGGGAGTTTGGCTGGCCCTACAAACCCCTCGCGCTCAACTCCCCCGTAGCGGTAATTTAGATAGGCGGGGGAGGGGCTCTTGGCTGCCGAAGGAAAACGGTTAATGGCCCGATACTAGTCTTGCATCCAGGGTAACAAATATGTAGTGCCGACAGTTTATTCAGCATGAGCATTATTATGACCTTCAAACTATTTTACGTTAGGAAGGGAGAATGCATAATGTTAAACACTGCTGAAACATCGTTACATTGGATAGCAGCGATACTATACAAATAAAAGAACTCACAGTCATGTAAAAGACGTCTCTGTCTTGTTCTGCTACCCTGACATAATCTTGTGGAGTTACTATGGTGCCTGGGTGTCCTACAGGTCACTGCAACGTTAGCTTGCTTGTTTTTTGTAACATGATATTCTGGAGAACAATCCGATTCTCGCCTGACCAATCAGGTGCCAGCTTGCGCAAACCTGCGGTCGTGTGGATTTCAAACGTTGACATGTCTATTAACCTCCTATTCTGAAGCATACCCGTTCTTACCTTTTTACCATTAATAAGAAACGAGAAAAAAATAATAATTCTAGCTACTTGACAATTTGTATATGTAACGTCATCTGTATTCCATTCTTTTGCAACGTTAGCTTCTTTCGAACGTGATATTCTTAAGAACAATCCAAGTCTCACCTGACCTATTACATTATTACGTCACAGTTTGTTTACCTGTTCTAAAAAACATTCTAGAAAGTAAAGAATAAAGATCAGGTAAAGAATAAAGATCTTTTTAAGTTTAAAGTCAGGTGTGTTTGATTTTTCGCTGCGTCTAGTTTTGTTGACACAGCATTACATGCCGTAATGGGTCAACTAGTTGTGACTAGACGGAAGTAGTACTGTATTAAAAAGCCTTATATTATGTCTAACGCTACACAAACACACACCGCGCTACGCACCCCTGTACAATATAAACGTCGATTGACCGGCATTCATTGCAGTAAACAAACTGTGACGTAATAATGTGATAGGTCTCACACTCACTCACTCACTCACTGTCCGGTTTATCAATCAATCAATCAATCAATCAATCAATCAATCAATCAATCAATCAATCAATCAATCAATCAATCAATCAATCAATCTTTATTCAAACAACTAGCAGACCTCAAGTCTGAATTGAGTTGTTTTTACAATTCATAAAATTAGATATTAAACTAGAATTCCGAGATCTCATACCTCCATGAAATATGATCTTGATATGTAAATGTAAATTTCTTCTTTAATTGTTCAAATGACCTCTGCATTAACATGATATATGCATCGTGATGTATGTTAACTTTTGATTAACTTACAGATGTCCCAAGTATGACATTCTCATCATTCACCATTACGAAATCATTCGCATTAATTATGCAAATTAGATCATCATTTGCATAATTAGTATCTGTTGAAGTTCCGCCTGCCATTGGTTACATAGTATAATGTAAAACACTGTAATTATAGAATTTCCTCATTAATTATGCAAATAAAGTCCTCATTTGCATAATTTGCATTTAATTATGTACATCTCTCTCAGCTACCTACACACCAAAAATAATGAAAATATGTTGCTCCTGTCTGGACTTATTGGCTTTTAAACATTTCGCCAGAAAGTGCCCTGCAGTTCCAGAACAAGCCGCTAGGGGGCCCAAACTCATATGACTTCTTCCCAAGCACGAGAGCTACCTTCCATCAAAACTTCATGACCCTAGCATGTCCAGATCGCGAGATAATGTAAAACACTGTAATTATAGAATTTCCTCATTAATTATGCGAATAAAGTCCTCATTTGCATAATTTGCATTTAATTATGTACATCTCTCTCTCAGCTACCTACACACCAAAAATAATGAAAATATGTTGTTCCTGTCTGGACTTATTGGCTTTTAAACATTTCGCCAGAAAGTGCCCTGCAGTTCCAGAACAAGCCGCTAGGGGGCCCAAACTCATATGACTTCTTCCCAAGCACGAGAGCTACCTTCCATCAAAATTTCATGACCCTAGCATGTCCAGATCGCGAGATATCAAAACCGGAAGTTGCGCTGCAGTACCAAGGGAAGCCACTAGGGGGACCAAAATCTCATCATTTCCAGTTTTCGTCACACCCTACCAACACACCAAGTATGAAACATATCCATCCAGGCGTTCTTGAGTTATCTTGTTGACCAACAGACAGACGGACGGACGGACGGACGGACGGACAGATAAACGCAACTGAAAATATAACCTCCATGACACATTTCATGGAGGTAACAATACTAATGGTTTTAAAAATACATAATTTACACAATAATCACACAAAAGCGGTAGAGAGCTATAATAATGCCTATTTACACTACTAGTAGAGGTAAATGTCAATGCTAGCCGCACTCAGTCACTCTATGCCCTCTTAACCCTCAAACACCCGAACTTTTTTTGTGACGTTAATGCCCGAACGGGGTCCAAATGGATCCCATTTGGTTTCTTTCAAATCTATATTCCTTAATTTTTGCATTCTTTTAGTGATCTTTGCACATATATTGGTTAAACATAGTAAGAGGTATATTTTGGCATGATTAAGTGTTAAAAATTTCCGAACTCATTATCATAATTTATGCAAAAATGGGATGAGGCCTGCAGGCATGAACATGGGGTTGACCTTTGACCTCATATGACTGTCAAATTGTCAAACCTCTATTTACCCGATGAAATAATTCCTGAGGTTAAGGTTACTTGGCAAACTGCATAATAACAAAGCAATTATGCTTCCTTGAAGACATTTTGAGGACATCCGAACAATTTTGTATGTAGGAAAGTGCAAATACATGGCTGGGGTCCGTTTGGACCCCAGACGGTCTTACATATGACTTCCGTTGTTATTTTTACAAATTTGTGCCGATCTCCAAAAAAATTTAGGAGAACTTGTAGAAGAGGTTTATCGAAAAAGTCACAGGAGGAATTTTTTTTCGAATAAAAAAAATTCAAATAGCACATAAAAATATACGTCTGGAGTCCAAATGGATCCCGTTCGGGTGTTTGAGGGTTAAGTAAGAGTAGGGAAGAACTGCATTTAACTAGCATTTATCGTCTGTTGTTCCCCGTCTTCTGAGGGTTAGACGTGCTTAGACGTTAGACGTCTATCACATTATTACGTCAGTATTTGTTTACCTGTTCAAAAAAAAACATTCTAGAACGGTCAGTTAACGAATAAAGATAATTTCAAAGTTTATAAAGTCAGGTGTGTTTAATTTTTGCTGCGTCTAGTTTGGTTGACACAGCATTACATGCCGTTATGAGTGATGTAGTTGTGACAGTAGACGAAAGTAGTACAAAGGCTACACCGCGCTGCGCACACCCCTGTACAATATAAACATCGATTGACCGCAAACTATCCCGGCATTCATTGCGGTAAAAACAAACTATGACGTACTAGTAAACATTTGCAAAGCAAATTCATGTTTCCTTCGCATATGGTCTGCTCTGTTAATTACCTTCGCCAAGAAGGTTATGTTTTAAGAGGCGTTCGTGTGTGTGTGTGTGTGTGTGTGTGTGTGTGTGTGTGTGTGTGTGTGTGTGTGTGTGTGTGTGTCCGGAAACACGATAACTTAAGAAAATAAGGCTTTAATGGATTGACTTCATATTTAGTAGCTGGGTAGGTCTTGGTGAGACCTCGAAATGATTAGATTTTGGACCATCTAGCGTCTTCTTATGGTACTGCAGTGGAACTTCCGGTTTTGATATCTCATGACCTAGACATTCTAGGGTGACGAAAGTTAGATGGTAGGTAGCTCTTTTGCTGAGGACGACGTGGCGTGAGCTTGGGCCCCCTACCGGCTTGCTCGAGAACTGCAGGGGCATTTGTTTTGATAATATTCAAACGAGAATAACTCAAGAACCGGTTGACAGATCGTCATGATTTTTGGTGCGGCGATAATGCAAATATGGATGTAATTTGCAGAATTTATGAGGATATTCTTGAAATTAGTTGCATTACATGATAGGACTATTCAAGCTTGTGGCATATGTGACAGAACAAGAAAAACACAGGCAGATATTGATTATGTAAATTGGTAAATTAATTTGCATAATGTATGAGAAAATATTGTAATTCAGCAATGGTAGCTCCCTGGACTTTCATACTGATTACGTATTTTAAACTTAAGTGAAGGTGAACATCATTAAACATTAAACTTATTCAAATAAGAACCTCCTTTGCATAATTTATAAGGAAATGCTAGAATGGCATTCTTTGTTAAGATAAGACTGTCTATTTGTGAAGAATATGATCAACTGATATAATTCATGGAAATGAGGATCCTATTTGCATAATCATGGGGAATAATCTATGATTTGTCAGTCATAAAGTTTAACATCATTTGGCGAAGGTACCGGTATGAGATCGTGGAACTCTAGTATTACATTCAAGTTACACACTTTCTTCAAATAACACCAAGTTAAATCGTTGGTAAGATGCACAATTTTCTCAACTGCTGGATCCAATTACCGGGTGTCTCTGTCGTCTCATCCCGTCAGGACATGTTAATATGAAAAGAAGTTACAAGACACTATCAGCTTTACATTAAAACTGACTAACACCTCAACAAAAACTGTACCTAGTGACCGCGTAAAACATATAACGTTAGCAACAACTAGCCTCCTTCGCAGTCTTGTTGGGCGTTTCGCAAAAACCTTCTCTCCGTGGCAAAAACTCCCTTGGCAGCAAATCGTCCCTCGCGGCGGCATATTACTCGCGTCGCTCAGAGAAAAAATAACGCCGACGCCCGACAAGACTGCGAAGGAGGCTAAGCAACAACAACTAGAAAATCAAACCGCTTGACCTGCAGCTGTGTGTGAAAAATTGGCATGAAATGTTTGGAAACTTGCAACCCGCCCACGCGACAGCTGTTACAAGTGTTGGCGCAATAAATGTTTGGTCTTGGCCATTAAGAATTGGGTTCCATTATAATATCCAAGGGAAATCAGAAGCCCCGCCCCCTTTCGTCAAAACATAGATAAGGCAAATTCCTGCTGGAGATGCAGCAACTCTCTCATTGGTCGAACCGATAATTGCCACGCTATCATTGGTTGAACTGCTAATTGTAGCGACATTCGGAATCGCTCTATACGCACACGTGCACATTCCAAGAGGTGTTTTGAACATCATGGAGAAAAACCAGTCTTTTTGGCGCATTCTTTTTTTTTTACAAATATACATTCACAACATATTAAAAATTGACAAATCAGACCTACATGTACATTTAACACACACCACACATGGTCATGGAAACTGTTTAAAAATAAACGGGGGAAAATCGCGTGGTTGTCAAACAAGGAATGGTCGCTCTGAAATTTCAGAACTTACTGAATATAAGTTCTAGAATATGACATTTCTTTACTACTTGTTAAGGTTCCGGGTCGGAGTTTAAATCTGACCAGAGTCTAAGTAAGTGCGCAGTAAATCGCCGGAAACGTGACTTTGTATGGTATGTTTTGGCCGCGATATCCCTGAAATCGTAATATCTGTGTACGTATCTTTGCATTTTCTGAAAAGCCTGTTAGTTGTAGCCTTTATAGGTGGCGAAATGTCGGTGGTCCAGCGAAGACTTCCTGGTATTATGTGGCCTGTTCGCCGGGATGGTACGTTCTATATGCGTTGTGGGTGTGTTCGGGCCATCGAAGATAACGGTAAGCGTATCGCATCGATTTTGATTAAATTCAAATTTTGGAAACATTAGGTTTTGAGCTTCCTCGAGTACTAAGCCGTTACCCTGGGAAAATTCGTTTTTTTTTTCCATGCAGCAATGGTTTAAAATGACGAAAAAAATGACCCCTTACTTAAAAATGTACTTTCATGTGCCTTATTTACCCTTAAAAAATGGCGCATAGAATATCAATCAAGTGTATTGATAAGCGGCACGGCACCCCTTTCCACCACAAGAGTGAAAAATTCCGACCCGCGTTAAGTACAGAAATGACAGCCCGTCGGGTGTCAAATTGCTCCGAACACGGAAGGAAACTCCGGTCTGACACCTTAGGGATTTAGGGAATAATGCCAACCAAATAGCATGTTGTTTACCTGTAGGAAAAAATATGTCTCCGAACGACGCACGTCATCCCAGCTACTGGTACCTCGCGATTTTGTTGTCTCCAAATTTCACTTGGTCAGAAAATCCACATTTTCTTCTCAAAACACCACACTAATCGTAACAAATCTACCAGGACACTTTTCCCTTGTTCTACAGCACGGTATGGAAAGATGTTTTACCGACAAAGACTCGAAAAGTTCCCGAAAAGTTGCACAAAATATTAATACCCCAGAACATCCTCGTCGTACCGAAGCGCCATTTTGAACGCAATATACCGAACAGCTTTTACATAGAAATGCAAATTTGTGGCGGCCAAGCAACCACTAGTACTCTTTCATTGGTCGAACCATTAATTGCCATTTTCCCATTGGTTGAACTGATAATTTGGTCAACAATCATGATCGGTCTATTACGTACACGTGCACATTCCGTGTTTTTGAACCACATGGAGAAAAACAAATTTTGGTGCATTCTTTTTTTTACAAATATGAACTCACAACATAGCATAATTGACAAATGAGACTTACACATACATTTAACATACGCACACGGAAAGAAAATTAGCCTACTTAGAAGCCTATGATAGTCTTAAAACAGGAATGGTCGCTCTGACATTACAAAACTACACCATTTCACACGGAACACTGGTAACTTGTTGTATGTCCTTTACTAGTTGTTAGGGAATTATGTTAGCCAAATAGTTTGTTGTTTGCCTGTACGGAAGTCTTTTCCGAATTTCTCCAAGTTTAGGAAGTCCGTTTTTTGTTTATTATTTGTTTATTATTTGCACGTATAAAAAAGTTACATAATCAAACAATAACAATAAGAGAATATGCGGGGTAGGCCAGAAACCTAGGTGGTTTTTAAAGGGCCTACCCCAAACAAAGGTAACAATGATACATGACAAAACATATTTGAATTAAACATCAAAATTAAACAATGAAATAATTGATAAATCAAACAAAATCAAGACACAGAAATAATAACTCAAGTGTGTAAACTAGTTTTATAATTCAGGTCGCTGTTGCAGAAATAAACTGATTAGATAATTAACATAAAAATTGACGATTAAAACAAATGATTGAAAAACAAGGAAAACAAACAAATCAGATTGTGGTGGTACTGGTTGTTTGTAAGTTTTTGTATCGTCTTGTGTTTTAAAAGATTGGCACTAATTTCATCTTGTCCTGGGGCTGCATTTTTTAAATTGGTGATTATATCGTAAATTTCTGTCGATGTAGGAGGCCTTACACAAAGATAACAGTATTAACATATTATAACCTATTTAAAGGCAGTTAAAACAAGTCATACATCATTAAAAACAAGAAGATAAAATCAAGCCACTTCTGTTACTTCATATGAAAATAGATTAGCTCTTTTTGAAACGCCTCAGAGAATAATGTGCACATCTTACACCTTTAAAAAATGCCCAGGCACAACATTCTTGTACTTCTTTTTATTTTAGAAGGCTCACTACATTCCGCTTCGGTCCTCCCTTCTATGCAACTTGTTGGGGAAAATGGGACATTTCATTTTCCATGGTTTGCAAAAGAAAAGTCAAACCCTTCATCTTGCCTTTTATCATTATATGTACAAACCAAATATGTTCCTTGCAATTGTCTTCAAACAGAAACTTGTGACATGCAAGTTGATTACAATACTAGTAAATCTGAATCTTGAATCGAAAGGAATGCTAAGTCAGGCCGGATTGGTCGTACACATATATTTGGTACAGACACCCCCCATCCTCGCAGGTCCGTACAAAATACTATTGAACGTAAAGTCGCTCTACTTGGTGATTCGGGGAAATCTAGGTTACTAATCACACTGCGCAATCATCGGATCATCCTGTATAAGTTATGGGACAGTGCCGAAGTCGCGCGGAGGGAGCCTAGACCCTGCAAATGTGCATTATTTGCTGAGATGGGCGGGCGGGTGGGAAGCGGACTATCTCCCCTGACTTCATTCTAGAAATCCCGCATTGCCCATACCTACGGGCCGGCCCCCACCGTGCTCTTCGGTGTTGCGGATGTCTCCGAAGAAATGGTTGAAGTGATAAGGCGCGCATGCCTTATATGGGGTTGGTTAATTAGATTATAACGGATGACCAATGAGAGCGCAGTGTAATTAGGGCAGAAGACAATAGGTCCCGGTGTGAAAATAAATGATCATTTAGGTAATAGTAAAGGTTGAGAGTAGTGGGATTATTTGTCCCTGTTAACTCGAAGAAGAAATGCTATTAATGAGACCGACAGAGACTATTGCCAAGTTACAGTCAAACTCTGCTTCTTTATTAGTATCTTAGTATAGATGCTGAACATATTTTCTGGTTTATTTACATTGTAGATTTTGATTTCTAATTAGATAGGGTCAGCTCATGCTCCTCGCACTTGTCTGGATTTCCTTCAGTCAATGCAAACTACCCCAAAAATATAGACGTTCAGGGGAATTAAGCTTCAGAAGTACTTTCTGATTCTACATCTCAACACAAAGACTTAACAAATCAAAACACAAACGATTCACACACTTTTCATTACAATCAACTGGTATGGAGCTATAATATAATGGCTAAGCTTAGGATTAGCAACCACCCACTACAGAGTGAAGTAGGTTGATACGCCTGAACTCCTCAATATGATAGATTATACATATTTTGTGATACGAACACAGAAAGAAAATGAAGTGCACTTCTAGAATGACCACTGTGCAATGATACAAGCAATACTTTTGTTAATGAGATGCAGTTAGGACAGAAATATGTACACCTAACAAAAGATAACATATGCATGATGTCACACATAATGTCTTCAATTAACTACAATAATGTAATAGAAAACACTGTAAATTCATCTACAAGTGCCTAAAAAAGAAGCATGCAAATCGTAGGTATAGATAAAACATGGCATAGTTTTCCTAATTATTGTTTTGTCGGTAAATTACTGCATTTAGCCACATCTTCAACTCCATTGTTATTGTCATTGCGCTAAAACAATAAGTCGCAATTAACTTTATCAAAGACTCGTGCTATCCCTTATTGTTTGAATAATTATGATATGTTACTGTAGGTTTTATTTGACATTAGGTCTTATCCAACACATTTATTTTATTGTCTGTTACTCTCTTTATGTAGTTTGCCATACATTGTACCATGCGCAATTGTCGTGCAATAAAGTTCTGTTTACTTGGTTGAACTGTTGCCATCAGAATTTTACCTTACTTTTATATAAAGTAACTGTAAGCAAGTACGAAAACTTGTGGAAAGCTCTTCAGATCCATTCAGCTTTAAAACATTAAAGCTATGTCCAACTTTACACATTTTTAAAACTCCCGCCTAAGCTGGTGTTATAAATAACTCCACACTTCCCTAGGTCTGGTTAACATTCAAATCATATCCTTCTATACAGCGTTTTCATATTTTTCTCATTAGATTGTTTGATACACATATTGAATGGCTAGCGTTTAGGAGGCCATATTGGGATTTGAAGTAGAACTTTATTGCACAGCAATTGTGGAATGTATGGCAACGACTATACAAAAAGGGTATAGAATGAAAATCAACATCCTTACTACTAAACATCAACACAGATCTAATACAGTATACAATCAAGTAGAGCTAAACATGAGTTTCGGCATTTTTTCTAATAACAAAACAGTCTTTTATGTATTACCTATTTTTGCATTGTAGTTGTTACTCCGTGAAGGAGGTCAGGACCTCCGGACGGAGTGTTGTAATCGGCTGATTTTTCATGTTCGCAGTCAAAACACTGGGTTCTCTTTGTGTAATCGGCACGCAATTTTATACGCCGTCTGCGGGCATGCCCGTGTTGATGCACGAATGTGTATTTTTGCCGTTGCTGCTTTCGCGGTCAATGTAATATCGCAGACGCACCCCTACAATTACGAGGCGAATTGGAATGGTCCAGAAAAACGCGTTGTTTGGAATAGCAGTGGGGTTCAAAAAAGTTCATGCAGATACGGGGTGGTTTTTATAAGTGGTTCCAGATGTTTTTGCCCATGGTTAAGAGATGCCAAGTTTTTTGGAAGATGTTCGCAGCCAAAACGCATTCTTCCGTACGTCGCATTTCTGTGTAATTTCGCATGTGGTGTTGCATTATGTCCGGGATGATGCACGTCTTTTTATTTTTACCGTAGCTGTTTTGATATTGGAGTAAATGCTTATTTTCGAAACATCCCCATTTCTTTGAAATGGTTTCGTCCGTTTATGCAACTGTTACTGCGCTAATGACGACCAGTCGCGCTGTCCTGATACACCGCGAATGTGCGAGTGTTCCCTGTAGACAGTCCCGGGAGTCATTTTTCGCACATTCCAGGAGCCAAACCAAAATACGTTCATGAACCGAGTCCAAAAAACCGAAACGTGAAAATCGGATGATCGGACCTGATGTACATTTCTCTTTCTATAGATTGTACACACAATACACACATCTTTAGATAATCTGGCCATGGCAGGTTAAAAAAAAAGTACCCTACAAATGCATCCCCTTTAAATAATATCATTATATTATTAGGTAAGATTTTCATTTTCCGATCCCGACGTTTTAAGACTTTAAACTTCCAGTCTTTTAAAATATTAACATCTGTCTTTCAAAAGACAGAAGGTCTTATTGCATCTCGGAGGGGAAAGCTGGAGAAGCATCGGGGTAAGTGGGGAACTCTGTGTTCATTATAATTTCTGTTATTGTTATTACGTCATTGTTAAGATTATTTTCATTTCGTCAAGCTCGAAAGTAATGGCTTTATGGGAGGCTTTTCCGTTCTTTATGTTAT